>NW_026519171.1:0-193000 GCF_947347685.1 Pleuronectes platessa
TTTGCGCCCCACAGAATTTGCGCCCCACAGGATATGCAAGCACAGTTTTTTTATTAATTTGATTTAAAAAAAAAAAAATTGTAAATTGTTTTTAATATTATTTTTATTTATGTGCGCAGCAGGATGTGCGCCGCAGGATATGCGCCCCACAGGATGTGCAAGCACAGTTTTTTTATTAATTTGATTTAAAAAAAAAAATTGTAATTTGTTTTTAATATTATTTTTATTTATGTGCGCAGCAGGATGTGTGCCGCAGGATGTGCGCCCCACAGAATTTGCGCCCCACAGGATGTGCAAGCACAGTTTTTTTATTAATTTGATTTAGAAAAAAAAAATTGTAAATTTTTTTAATATTATTTTTATTTATTTGCGCAGCAGGATATGCGCTGCATGATGTGCGCCCCACATAATTTGCGCCCCACAGGATGTGAGAGCACAGTTTTTTTAGTCATTTGGTTTCAAACATTTTTTTTGTAAAAATGTTTTAATATTATTTTAATTTATGTGCGCAGCAGGATGTGCTTCGCAGGATGTGCCCCCCACAGGATGTGCAAGCAGAGTTTTTTTATTAATTTGATTTAAATATTTTTTTTTGTAAAAATGTTTTAATATTATTTTTATTTATGTGCGCAGCAGGATGTGCGCTGCAGGATGTGCGCCCCACAGGATGTGCAAGCACAGTTTTTTTTATATTTGATTTAAATATTTTTTTTGTAAAAATGTTTTAATATTATTTTTGTTAATGTGGGCAGCAGGATGTGCGCCGCAGAATGTGCGCCCCACAGAATTTGCGCCCCACAGGATGTGCAAGGACAGTTTTTTTATTAATTTGATTTAAAAAAAAAATTGTAATTTGTTTTTAATATTATTTTTATTTATGTGCGCAGTAGGATATGCGCTGCAGGATGTGCGCCCCACAGGATGTGCAAGCACAGTTTTTTTATTAATTTGATTTAAATATTTTTTTTTGTAAAAAAGTTTTAATATTATTTTTATTTATGTGCGCAGCAGGATGTGCGCCGCATGATGTGCGCCCCACAGAATTTGCGCCCCACAGGATGTACAAAAACAGTTTTTTTATTAATTTGATTTAAAATAAAATAATTGTAAATTGTTTTTAATATTATTTTTATTAATTTGCGCAGCTGGATGTGCGCCACAGGATGTGCGCCCCACAGAATTTGCGCCCCACAGGATGTACAAGCACAGTTTTTTTATTAATTTGATTTAAATATTTTTTTTTGTAAAAAGGTTTTAATATTATTTTTATTTATGTGCACAGCAGGATGTGCGCCGCAGAATGTGCGCCCCACAGAATTTGTGCCCCACAGGATGTGCAAGCACAGTTTTTTAATTAATTTGATTTAAAAAAAAAACTTGTAAATTAGTTTTAATATTATTTTTATTAATGTGCGCAGCTGGATGTGCGCCGCAGAATGTGTGCCCCACAGAATTTGCGCCCCATAGGATGTGCAAGCACAGTTTTTTTATTAATTTGATTTAAATATTTTTTTTTGTAAAAATGTTTTAATATTATTTTTATTAATGTGCGCCGCTGGATGTGCGCTGCAGGATGTGCGCCCCACATAATTTGCGCCCCACAGGATGTGCAAGCACAGTTTTTTTATTAATTTGATTTAAAAAAAAAACTTGTAAATTAGTTTTAATATTATTTTAATTCGTGTGCGCAGCAGGATGTAAGCCGCAGGATGTGCGCCCCACAGAATTTGCGCCCCACAGGATGTGAGAGCACAGTTTTTTTAGTCATTTGCTTTCAAACATTTTTTTTGTAAAAATGTTTTAATATTATTTTAATTTATGTGCGCAGCAGGATGTGCTTCGCAGGATGTGCGCCCCACAGGATGTGCAAGCAGAGTTTTTTTATTAATTTGATTTAAATATTTTTTTTTGTAAAAATGTTTCAATATTATTTTTATTCATGTGCGCCCCACAGAATTTGCGCCCCACAGGATGTGCAAGGACAGTTTTTTTATTAATTTGATTTAAAAAAAAAAATTGTAATTTGTTTTTAATATTATTTTTATTTATGTGCGCAGCAGGATGTGCGCCCCACAGAATTTGCGCCCCACAGGATGTGCAAGCATAGTTTTTTTATTTATTTGATTTAAATATATTTTTTTGTAAAAATGTTTTAATATTATTTTTATTCATGTGCACAGCAGGATGTGCGCCGCAGGATGTGCGCCCCACAGAATTTGCGCCCCACGTGATGTGCAAGGACAGTTTTTTTATTAATTTGATTTAAAAAAAAAAAATTGTAATTTGTTTTTAATATTATTTTTATCTATGTGCGCAGCAGGATGTGCGCCCCACAAAATGATGCGCCCCACAGGATGTTCAAGCACAGTTTTTTTATTAATTTGATTTAAATATATTTTTTTGTAAAAATGTTTTAATATTATTTTTATTCATGTGCGCCCCACAGAATTTGCGCCCCACAGGATGTGCAAGCACAGTTTTTTTATTAATTGGATTTAAATATATTTTTTTGTAAAAATGTTTTAATATTATTTTTATTTATGTGCGCAGCAGGTTGTGCGCTGCAGGATGTGCGCCCCACAGAATTTGAGCCCCACAGGATGTGCAAGGACAGTTTTTTTATTAATTTGATTAAAAAAATGATTTTTGTAAAATTGTTTTAATATTATTTTTATTTATGTGCGCAGCAGGATGTGCGCTGCAGGATGTACGCCCCACAGGATGTGCAAGCAAATTTTTTTTATTAATTGGATTTAAAAAAAAAAAATTGTAAATTGTTTTTAATATCATTTTTATTTATGTGCGCAGCAGGATGTGCGCCGCAGGATGTGCGCCCCACAGAATTTGCGCCCCACAGAATTTGCGCCCCACAGGATGTGCAAGGACATTTTTTTTATTAATTTGATTTAAATATTTTTTTTGTAAAAATGTTTTAATATTATTTTTATTTATGTGCGCAGCAGGATGTGCGCCGCAGGATGTGCGCCCCACAGAATTTGCGCCCCACAGGATGTGCAAGGACAGTTTTTTTATTAATTTGATTTTTAAAAAAAAATTGTAATTTGTTTTTAATATTATTTTTATTTATGTGCGCAGCAGGATGTGCGCCGCAGCATGTGCGCCCCACAGAATTTGCGCCCCACAGGATGTGCAAGGACAGTTTTTTTATTAATTTGATTTAAATATTTTTTTTGTAAAAATGTTTTAATATTATTTTTATTTATGTGCGCAGCAGGATGTGCGCCGCAGGATGTGCGCCCCACAGAATTTGCGCCCCACAGGATGTGCAAGGACAGTTTTTTTATTAATTTGATTTAAATATTTTTTTTGTAAAAATGTTTTAATATTATTTTTATTTATGTGCGCAGCAGGATGTGCGCCGCAGGATGTGCGCCCCACAGGATGTGCAAGCACAGTTTTTTTATTAATTTAATTTAAAAAAAAAAAAAATTGTAAATTGTTTTTAATATTATTTTTATTAATGTGCGCAGCTGGATGTGCGCCCCACAGAATTTGCGCCCCACAGGATGTGCAAGGACATTTTTTTTATTAATTTGATTTAAATATTTTTTTTGTAAAAATGTTTTAATATTATTTTTATTTATGTGCGCAGCAGGATGTGCGCCGCAGGATGTGCGCCCCACAGAATTTGCGCCCCACAGGATGTGTAAGCACAGTTTTTTTATTTATTTGATTTAAAAAAAAAAAATTGTAAATTGTTTTTAATATTATTTTTATTCATGTGCGCCCCACAGAATTTGCGCCCCACAGGATGTGCAAGGACAGTTTTTTTATTAATTTGATTTAAAAAAAAAAATTGTAATTTGTTTTTAATATTATTTTTATGTATGTGCGCAGCAGGATGTGCGCCGCAGGATGTGCGCCCCACAGAATTTGCGCCCCACAGGATGTGCAAGCACAGTTTTTTTATTAATTTGATTTAAATATTTTTTTTTGTAAAAATGTTTTATTTTATTTTTATTTATGTGCGCAGCAGGATGTGCGCCGCAGGATGTGCGCCCCACAGAATTTGCGCCCCACAGAATTTGCGCCCCACAGGATGTGCAAGGACATTTTTTTTATTAATTTGATTTAAATATTTTTTTTGTAAAAATGTTTTAATATTATTTTTATTTATGTGCGCAGCAGGATGTGCGCCGCAGGATGTGCGCCCCACAGAATTTGCGCCCCACAGGATGTGCAAGGACAGTTTTTTTATTAATTTGATTTTTAAAAAAAAATTGTAATTTGTTTTTAATATTATTTTTATTTATATGCGCAGCAGGATGTGCGCCGCAGCATGTGCGCCCCACAGAATTTGCGCCCCACAGGATGTGCAAGGACAGTTTTTTTATTAATTTGATTTAAATATTTTTTTTGTAAAAATGTTTTAATATTATTTTTATTTATGTGCGCAGCAGGATGTGCGCCGCAGGATGTGCGCCCCACATAATTTGCGCCCCACAGGATGTGCAAGCACAGTTTTTTTATTAATTTGATTTAAAAAAAAAAATTGTAATTTGTTTTTAATATTATTTTTATTTATGTGCGCAGCAGGATGTGCGCCGCAGGATTTGCGCCCCACAGAATTTGCGCCCCACAGGATGTGCAAGCACAGTTTTTTTATTAATTTGATTTAAATATTTTTTTTTGTAAAAATGTTTTAATAGTATTTTTATTTATGTGCGCAGCAGGATGTGCGCCCCACAGAATTTGCGCCCCACAGGATGTGCAAGGACAGTTTTTTTATTAATTTGATTTAAATATTTTTTTTGTAAAAATGTTTTAATATTATTTTTATTTATGTGCGCAGCAGGATGTGCGCCGCAGGATGTGCGCCCCACAGGATGTGCAAGGACAGTTTTTTTTATTAATTTGATTTAAATATTTTTTTTTAAAAATGTTTTAATATTATTTTTATTTATGTGCGCAGCAGGATGTGCGCCGCAGGATGTGCGCCCCACAGAATTTGCGCCCCACAGGATGTGCAAGCACAGTTTTTTTATTAATTTAATTTAAAAAAAAAAAAAATTGTAAATTGTTTTTAATATTATTTTTATTAATGTGCGCAGCTGGATGTGCGCCCCACAGAATTTGCGCCCCACAGGATGTGCAAGGACAGTTTTTTTATTAATTTGATTTAAAAAAAAAAATTGTAATTTGTTTTTAATATTATTTTTATGTATGTGCGCAGCAAGATGTGCGCCGCAGGATGTGCGCCCCACAGGATGTGCAAGCACAGTTTTTTTATTAATTTGATTTAAATATTTTTTTTTGTAAAAATGTTTTATTTTATTTTTATTTATGTGCGCAGCAGGATGTGCGCCGCAGGATGTGCGCCCCACATAATTTGCGCCCCACAGGATGTTCAAGCACAGTTTTTTTAATAATTTGATTTAAATATTTTTTTTTGTAAAAATGTTTTAATATTATTTTTATTAATGTGCGCAGCTGGATGTGCGCCCCACAGAATTTGCGCCCCACAGGATGTGCAAGCACAGTTTTTTTATTAATTTGATTTAAAAAAAAAAATTGTAATTTGTTTTTAATATTATTTTTATTCATGTGCGCCCCACAGAATTTGCGCCCCACAGGATGTGCAAGGACAGTTTTTTTATTAATTTGATTTAAAAAAAAAAATTGTAATTTGTTTTTAATATTATTTTTATGTATGTGCGCAGCAGGATGTGCGCCGCAGGATGTGCGCCCCACAGAATTTGCGCCCCACAGGATGTGCAAGCACAGTTTTTTTATTAATTTGATTTAAATATTTTTTTTTGTAAAAATGTTTTATTTTATTTTTATTTATGTGCGCAGCAGGATGTGCGCCGCAGGATGTGCGCCCCACAGAATTTGCGCCCCACAGAATTTGCGCCCCACAGGATGTGCAAGGACATTTTTTTTATTAATTTGATTTAAATATTTTTTTTGTAAAAATGTTTTAATATTATTTTTATTTATGTGCGCAGCAGGATGTGCGCCGCAGGATGTGCGCCCCACAGAATTTGCGCCCCACAGGATGTGTAAGCACAGTTTTTTTATTTATTTGATTTAAAAAAGAAAAATTGTAAATTGTTTTTAATATTATTTTTATTTATGTGCGCAGCAGGATGTGCGCCGCAGGATGTGCGCCCCACAGAATTTGCGCCCCACAGGATGTGTAAGCACAGTTTTTTTATTTATTTGATTTAAAAAAGAAAAATTGTAAATTGTTTTTAATATTATTTTTATTTATGTGCGCAGCAGGATGTGCGCCGCAGCATGTGCGCCCCACAGGATGTGCAAGGACAGTTTTTTTTATTAATTTGATTTAAATATTTTTTTTTAAAAATGTTTTAATATTATTTTTATTTATGTGCGCAGCAGGATGTGCGCCCCACAGAATTTGCGCCCCACAGGATGTGCAAGCACAGTTTTTTTATTAATTTGATTTAAATATTTTTTTTTGTAATAATGTTTTAATATTATTTTTATTTATGTGCACAGCAGGATGTGCACCGCAGGATGTGCGCCCCACAGAATTTGCGCCCCACAGGATGTGCAAGCACAGTTTTTTTATTAATTTGATTTAAATATTTTTTTTTGTAAAAATTTTTTATTTTATTTTTATTTATGTGCGCAGCAGGATGTGCGCCGCAGGATGTGCGCCCCACAGAATTTGCGCCCCACAGAATTTGCGCCCCACAGGATGTGCAAGGACATTTTTTTTATTAATTTGATTTAAATATTTTTTTTGTAAAAATGTTTTAATATTATTTTTATTTATGTGCGCAGCAGGATGTGCGCCGCAGGATGTGCGCCCCACAGAATTTGCGCCCCACAGGATGTGCAAGCACAGTTTTTTTATTAATTTGATTTAAATATTTTTTTTTGTAAAAATGTTTTATTTTATTTTTATTTATGTGCGCAGCAGGATGTGCGCCGCAGGATGTGCGCCCCACAGAATTTGCGCCCCACAGGATGTGTAAGCACAGTTTTTTTATTTATTTGATTTAAAAAAAAAAAATTGTAAATTGTTTTTAATATTATTTTTATTTATGTGCGCAGCAGGATGTGCGCCGCAGGATGTGCGCCCCACAGAATTTGCGCCCCACAGGATGTGCAAGCACATTTTTTTATTAATTTGATTTAAATATTTTTTTTTGTAAAAATGTTTTAATATTATTTGTATTTATTTGCGCAGCAGGATGTGCGCCGCAGGATGTGCGCCCCACAGAATTTGCGCCCCACAGGATGTGCAAGGACAGTTTTTTTATTAATTTGATTTTTAAAAAAAAATTGTAATTTGTTTTTAATATTATTTTTATTTATGTGCGCAGCAGGATGTGCGCCGCAGGATGTGCGCCCCACAGAATTTGCGCCCCACATAATTTGCGCCCCACAGGATGTGCAAGCACAGTTTTTTTATTAATTTGATTTAAAAAAAAAAATTGTAATTTGTTTTTAATATTATTTTTATTTATGTGCGCAGCAGGATGTGCGCCCCACAGAATTTGCGCCCCACAGGATGTGCAAGGACAGTTTTTTTATTAATTTGATTTAAATATTTTTTTTGTAAAAATGTTTTAATATTATTTTTATTAATGTGCGCAGCTGGATGTGCGCCCCACAGAATTCGCGCCCCACAGGATGTGCAAGGACAGTTTTTTTATTAATTTGATTTAAATATTTTTTTTGTAAAAATGTTTTAATATTATTTTTATTTATGTGCGCAGCAGGATGTGCGCCGCAGGATGTGCGCCCCACATGATGTGCAAGGACAGTTTTTTTTATTAATGTGATTTAAATATTTTTTTTTAAAAATGTTTTAATATTATTTTTATTTATGTGCGCAGCAGGATGTGCGCCGCAGGATGTGCGCCCCACAGAATTTGCGCCCCACAGGATGTGCAAGAACAGTTTTTTTATTAATTTGATTTAAAAAAAAAAATTGTAAATTGTTTTTAATATTATTTTTATTAATGTGCGCAGCTGGATGTGCGCCCCACAGAATTTGCGCCCCACAGGATGTGCAAGGACAGTTTTTTTATTAATTTGATTTAAAAAAAAAAATTGTAATTTGTTTTTAATATTATTTTTATGTATGTGCGCAGCAAGATGTGCGCCGCAGGATGTGCGCCCCACAGGATGTGCAAGCACAGTTTTTTTATTAATTTGATTTAAATATTTTTTTTTGTAAAAATGTTTTATTTTATTTTTATTTATGTGCGCAGCAGGATGTGCGCCGCAGGATGTGCGCCCCACATAATTTGCGCCCCACAGGATGTTCAAGCACAGTTTTTTTAATAATTTGATTTAAATATTTTTTTTTGTAAAAATGTTTTAATATTATTTTTATTAATGTGCGCAGCTGGATGTGCGCCCCACAGAATTTGCGCCCCACAGGATGTGCAAGCACAGTTTTTTTATTAATTTGATTTAAAAAAAAAAATTGTAATTTGTTTTTAATATTATTTTTATTCATGTGCGCCCCACAGAATTTGCGCCCCACAGGATGTGCAAGGACAGTTTTTTTATTAATTTGATTTAAAAAAAAAAATTGTAATTTGTTTTTAATATTATTTTTATGTATGTGTGCAGCAGGATGTGCGCCGCAGGATGTGCGCCCCACAGAATTTGCGCCCCACAGGATGTGCAAGCACAGTTTTTTTATTAATTTGATTTAAATATTTTTTTTTGTAAAAATGTTTTATTTTATTTTTATTTATGTGCGCAGCAGGATGTGCGCCGCAGGATGTGCGCCCCACAGAATTTGCGCCCCACAGAATTTGCGCCCCACAGGATGTGCAAGGACATTTTTTTTATTAATTTGATTTAAATATTTTTTTTGTAAAAATGTTTTAATATTATTTTTATTTATGTGCGCAGCAGGATGTGCGCCGCAGGATGTGCGCCCCACAGAATTTGCGCCCCACAGGATGTGTAAGCACAGTTTTTTTATTTATTTGATTTAAAAAAGAAAAATTGTAAATTGTTTTTAATATTATTTTTATTTATGTGCGCAGCAGGATGTGCGCCGCAGGATGTGCGCCCCACATAATTTGCGCCCCACAGGATGTTCAAGCACAGTTTTTTTAATAATTTGATTTAAATATTTTTTTTTGTAAAAATGTTTTAATATTATTTTTATTAATGTGCGCAGCTGGATGTGCGCCCCACAGAATTTGCGCCCCACAGGATGTGCAAGCACAGTTTTTTTATTAATTTGATTTAAAAAAAAAAATTGTAATTTGTTTTTAATATTATTTTTATTTATGTGCGCAGCAGGATGTGCGCCGCAGGATGTGCGCCCCACAGAATTTGCGCCCCACAGGATGTGTAAGCACAGTTTTTTATTAATTTGATTTTTAAAAAAAAATTGTAATTTGTTTTTAATATTATTTTTATTTATGTGCGCAGCAGGATGTGCGCCGCAGCATGTGCGCCCCACAGGATGTGCAAGGACAGTTTTTTTTATTAATTTGATTTAAATATTTTTTTTTAAAAATGTTTTAATATTATTTTTATTTATATGCGCAGCAGGATGTGCGCCGCAGCATGTGCGCCCCACAGAATTTGCGCCCCACAGGATGTGCAAGGACAGTTTTTTTATTAATTTGATTTAAATATTTTTTTTGTAAAAATGTTTTAATATTATTTTTATTTATGTGCGCAGCAGGATGTGCGCCGCAGGATGTGCGCCCCACATAATTTGTGCCCCACAGGATGTGCAAGCACAGTTTTTTTATTAATTTGATTTAAAAAAAAAAAAATTGTAAATTGTTTTTAATATTATTTTTATTAATGTGCGCAGCTGGATGTGCGCCCCACAGAATTCGCGCCCCACAGGATGTGCAACCACAGTTTTTTTATTAATTTGATTTAAAAAAAAAAATTGTAATTTGTTTTTAATATTATTTTTATTTGTGTGCGCAGCAGGATGTGCGCCGCAGGATTTGCGCCCCACAGAATTTGCGCCCCACAGGATGTGCAAGCACAGTTTTTTTATTAATTTGATTTAAATATTTTTTTTTGTAAAAATGTTTTAATAGTATTTTTATTTATGTGCGCAGCAGGATGTGCGCCCCACAGAATTTGCGCCCCACAGGATGTGCAAGGACAGTTTTTTTATTAATTTGATTTAAATATTTTTTTTGTAAAAATGTTTTAATATCATTTTTATTTATGTGCGCAGCAGGATGTGCGCCGCAGGATGTGCGCCCCACAGGATGTGCAAGGACAGTTTTTTTTATTAATTTGATTTAAATATTTTTTTTTAAAAATGTTTTAATATTATTTTTATTTATGTGCGCAGCAGGATGTGCGCCGCAGGATGTGCGCCCCACAGAATTTGCGCCCCACAGGATGTGCAAGCACAGTTTTTTTATTAATTTAATTTAAAAAAAAAAAAAATTGTAAATTGTTTTTAATATTATTTTTATTAATGTGCGCAGCTGGATGTGCGCCCCACAGAATTTGCGCCCCACAGGATGTGCAAGGACATTTTTTTTATTAATTTGATTTAAATATTTTTTTTGTAAAAATGTTTTAATATTATTTTTATTTATGTGCGCAGCAGGATGTGCGCCGCAGGATGTGCGCCCCACAGAATTTGCGCCCAACAGGATGTGTAAGCACAGTTTTTTTATTTATTTGATTTAAAAAAAAAAAATTGTAAATTGTTTTTAATATTATTTTTATTCATGTGCGCCCCACAGAATTTGCGCCCCACAGGATGTGCAAGGACAGTTTTTTTATTAATTTGATTTAAAAAAAAAAATTGTAATTTGTTTTTAATATTATTTTTATGTATGTGCGCAGCAAGATGTACGCCGCAGGATGTGCGCCCCACAGAATTTGCGCCCCACAGGATGTGCAAGCACAGTTTTTTTATTAATTTGATTTAAATATTTTTTTTTGTAAAAATGTTTTATTTTATTTTTATTTATGTGCGCAGCAGGATGTGCGCCGCAGGATGTGCGCCCCACATAATTTGCGCCCCACAGGATGTTCAAGCACAGTTTTTTTAATAATTTGATTTAAATATTTTTTTTTGTAAAAATGTTTTAATATTATTTTTATTAATGTGCGCAGCTGGATGTGCGCCCCACAGAATTTGCGCCCCACAGGATGTGCAAGCACAGTTTTTTTATTAATTTGATTTAAAAAAAAAAATTGTAATTTGTTTTTAATATTATTTTTATTTATGTGCGCAGCAGGATGTGCGCCGCAGGATGTGCGCCCCACAGAATTTGCGCCCCACAGGATGTGTAAGCACAGTTTTTTATTAATTTGATTTTTAAAAAAAAATTGTAATTTGTTTTTAATATTATTTTTATTTATGTGCGCAGCAGGATGTGCGCCGCAGCATGTGCGCCCCACAGGATGTGCAAGGACAGTTTTTTTTATTAATTTGATTTAAATATTTTTTTTTAAAAATGTTTTAATATTATTTTTATTTATGTGCGCAGCAGGATGTGCGCCCCACAGAATTTGCGCCCCACATAATTTGCGCCCCACAGGATGTGCAAGGACAGTTTTTTTATTAATTTGATTTAAAAAAAAAAATTGTAATTTGTTTTTAATATTATTTTTATTTATGTGCGCAGCAGGATGTGCGCCGCAGGATGTGCGCCCCACAGAATTTGCGCCCCACAGGATGTGCAAGCACAGTTTTTTTATTAATTTGATTTAAATATTTTTTTTTGTAATAATGTTTTAATATTATTTTTATTTATGTGCGCAGCAGGATGTGCACCGCAGGATGTGCGCCCCACAGAATTTGCGCCCCACAGGATGTGCAAGCACAGTTTTTTTATTAATTTGATTTAAATATTTTTTTTTGTAAAAATTTTTTATTTTATTTTTATTTATGTGCGCAGCAGGATGTGCGCCGCAGGATGTGCGCCCCACAGAATTTGCGCCCCACAGAATTTGCGCCCCACAGGATGTGCAAGGACATTTTTTTTATTAATTTGATTTAAATATTTTTTTTGTAAAAATGTTTTAATATTATTTTTATTTATGTGCGCAGCAGGATGTGCGCCGCAGGATGTGCGCCCCACAGAATTTGCGCCCCACAGGATGTGCAAGCACAGTTTTTTTATTAATTTGATTTAAATATTTTTTTTTGTAAAAATGTTTTATTTTATTTTTATTTATGTGCGCAGCAGGATGTGCGCCGCAGGATGTGCGCCCCACAGAATTTGCGCCCCACAGGATGTGTAAGCACAGTTTTTTTATTTATTTGATTTAAAAAAAAAAAATTGTAAATTGTTTTTAATATTATTTTTATTTATGTGCGCAGCAGGATGTGCGCCGCAGGATGTGCGCCCCACAGAATTTGCGCCCCACAGGATGTGCAAGCACATTTTTTTATTAATTTGATTTAAATATTTTTTTTTGTAAAAATGTTTTAATATTATTTGTATTTATTTGCGCAGCAGGATGTGCGCCGCAGGATGTGCGCCCCACAGAATTTGCGCCCCACAGGATGTGCAAGGACAGTTTTTTTATTAATTTGATTTTTAAAAAAAAATTGTAATTTGTTTTTAATATTATTTTTATTTATGTGCGCAGCAGGATGTGCGCCGCAGGATGTGCGCCCCACAGAATTTGCGCCCCACATAATTTGCGCCCCACAGGATGTGCAAGCACAGTTTTTTTATTAATTTGATTTAAAAAAAAAAATTGTAATTTGTTTTTAATATTATTTTTATTTATGTGCGCAGCAGGATGTGCGCCCCACAGAATTTGCGCCCCACAGGATGTGCAAGGACAGTTTTTTTATTAATTTGATTTAAATATTTTTTTTGTAAAAATGTTTTAATATTATTTTTATTTATGTGCGCAGCAGGATGTGCGCCGCAGGATGTGCGCCCCACATAATTTGCGCCCCACAGGATGTGCAAGCACATTTTTTTATTAATTTGATTTAAATATTTTTTTTTGTAAAAATGTTTTAATATTATTTTTATTTATGTGCGCAGCAGGATGTGCGCCGCAGGATGTGCGCCCCACAGAATTTGCGCCCCACAGGATGTGCAAGCACAGTTTTTTTATTAATTTGATTTAAAAAAAAAAAAAATTGTAAATTGTTTTTAATATTATTTTTATTAATATGCGCAGCTGGATGTGCGCCCCACAGAATTTGCGCCCCACAGGATGTGCAAGCACAGTTTTTTTATTAATTTGATTTAAAAAAAAAAAAAATTGTAAATTGTTTTTAATATTATTTTTATTAATGTGAACAGCTGGATGTGCGCCCCACAGAATTCGCGCCCCACAGGATGTGCAACCACAGTTTTTTTATTAATTTGATTTAAAAAAAAAATTGTAATTTGTTTTTAATATTATTTTTATTTATGTGCGCAGCAGGATGTGCGCCGCAGGATGTGCGCCCCACAGAATTTGCGCCCCACAGGATGTGCAAGCACAGTTTTTTTATTAATTTGATGTATATATTTTTTTTTGTAAAAATGTTTTAACATTATTTTTATTTATATGCGCAGCAGGATGTGCGCCGCAGGATTTGCGCCCCACAGAATTTGCGCCCCACAGAATGTGCAAGCACAGTTTTTTTATTACTTTGATTTTAATATATTTTTTTGTAAAAATGTTTTAATATTATTTTTATTCATGTGCACAGCAGGATGTGCGCCCCACAGAATTTGCGCCCCACAGGATGTGCAAGCACAGTTTTTTTATTAATTTTATTTAAAAAAAAAAAATTGTAAATTGTTTTTAATATTATTTTTATTTATGTGCGCAGCAAGATGTGCGCCACAGGATGTGCGCCCCACAGAATTTGAGCCCCACAGGATGTGCAAGCACAGTTTTTTTATTAATTTGATTTAAATATTTTTTTTTGTAAAAATGTTTTAATATTATTTTTATTCATGTGCGCCCCACAGAATTTGCGCCCCACAGGATGTGCAAGGACAGTTTTTTTATTAATTTGATTTAAAAAAAAAAATTGTAATTTGTTTTTAATATTATTTTTATGTATGTGCGCAGCAGGATGTGCGCCGCAGGATGTGCGCCCCACAGAATTTGCGCCCCACAGGATGTGCAAGCACAGTTTTTTTATTAATTTGATTTAAATATTTTTTTTTGTAAAAATGTTTTATTTTATTTTTATTTATGTGCGCAGCAGGATGTGCGCCGCAGGATGTGCGCCCCACAGAATTTGCGCCCCACAGAATTTGCGCCCCACAGGATGTGCAAGGACATTTTTTTTATTAATTTGATTTAAATATTTTTTTTGTAAAAATGTTTTAATATTATTTTTATTTATGTGCGCAGCAGGATGTGCGCCGCAGGATGTGCGCCCCACAGAATTTGCGCCCCACAGGATGTGTAAGCACAGTTTTTTTATTTATTTGATTTAAAAAAGAAAAATTGTAAATTGTTTTTAATATTATTTTTATTTATGTGCGCAGCAGGATGTGCGCCGCAGGATGTGCGCCCCACATAATTTGCGCCCCACAGGATGTTCAAGCACAGTTTTTTTAATAATTTGATTTAAATATTTTTTTTTGTAAAAATGTTTTAATATTATTTTTATTAATGTGCGCAGCTGGATGTGCGCCCCACAGAATTTGCGCCCCACAGGATGTGCAAGCACAGTTTTTTTATTAATTTGATTTAAAAAAAAAAATTGTAATTTGTTTTTAATATTATTTTTATTTATGTGCGCAGCAGGATGTGCGCCGCAGGATGTGCGCCCCACAGAATTTGCGCCCCACAGGATGTGTAAGCACAGTTTTTTATTAATTTGATTTTTAAAAAAAAATTGTAATTTGTTTTTAATATTATTTTTATTTATGTGCGCAGCAGGATGTGCGCCGCAGCATGTGCGCCCCACAGGATGTGCAAGGACAGTTTTTTTTATTAATTTGATTTAAATATTTTTTTTTAAAAATGTTTTAATATTATTTTTATTTATATGCGCAGCAGGATGTGCGCCGCAGCATGTGCGCCCCACAGAATTTGCGCCCCACAGGATGTGCAAGGACAGTTTTTTTATTAATTTGATTTAAATATTTTTTTTGTAAAAATGTTTTAATATTATTTTTATTTATGTGCGCAGCAGGATGTGCGCCGCAGGATGTGCGCCCCACATAATTTGTGCCCCACAGGATGTGCAAGCACAGTTTTTTTATTAATTTGATTTAAAAAAAAAAAAATTGTAAATTGTTTTTAATATTATTTTTATTAATGTGCGCAGCTGGATGTGCGCCCCACAGAATTCGCGCCCCACAGGATGTGCAACCACAGTTTTTTTATTAATTTGATTTAAAAAAAAAAATTGTAATTTGTTTTTAATATTATTTTTATTTGTGTGCGCAGCAGGATGTGCGCCGCAGGATTTGCGCCCCACAGAATTTGCGCCCCACAGGATGTGCAAGCACAGTTTTTTTATTAATTTGATTTAAATATTTTTTTTTGTAAAAATGTTTTAATAGTATTTTTATTTATGTGCGCAGCAGGATGTGCGCCCCACAGAATTTGCGCCCCACAGGATGTGCAAGGACAGTTTTTTTATTAATTTGATTTAAATATTTTTTTTGTAAAAATGTTTTAATATCATTTTTATTTATGTGCGCAGCAGGATGTGCGCCGCAGGATGTGCGCCCCACAGGATGTGCAAGGACAGTTTTTTTTATTAATTTGATTTAAATATTTTTTTTTAAAAATGTTTTAATATTATTTTTATTTATGTGCGCAGCAGGATGTGCGCCGCAGGATGTGCGCCCCACAGAATTTGCGCCCCACAGGATGTGCAAGCACAGTTTTTTTATTAATTTAATTTAAAAAAAAAAAAAATTGTAAATTGTTTTTAATATTATTTTTATTAATGTGCGCAGCTGGATGTGCGCCCCACAGAATTTGCGCCCCACAGGATGTGCAAGGACATTTTTTTTATTAATTTGATTTAAATATTTTTTTTGTAAAAATGTTTTAATATTATTTTTATTTATGTGCGCAGCAGGATGTGCGCCGCAGGATGTGCGCCCCACAGAATTTGCGCCCAACAGGATGTGTAAGCACAGTTTTTTTATTTATTTGATTTAAAAAAAAAAAATTGTAAATTGTTTTTAATATTATTTTTATTCATGTGCGCCCCACAGAATTTGCGCCCCACAGGATGTGCAAGGACAGTTTTTTTATTAATTTGATTTAAAAAAAAAAATTGTAATTTGTTTTTAATATTATTTTTATGTATGTGCGCAGCAAGATGTACGCCGCAGGATGTGCGCCCCACAGAATTTGCGCCCCACAGGATGTGCAAGCACAGTTTTTTTATTAATTTGATTTAAATATTTTTTTTTGTAAAAATGTTTTATTTTATTTTTATTTATGTGCGCAGCAGGATGTGCGCCGCAGGATGTGCGCCCCACATAATTTGCGCCCCACAGGATGTTCAAGCACAGTTTTTTTAATAATTTGATTTAAATATTTTTTTTTGTAAAAATGTTTTAATATTATTTTTATTAATGTGCGCAGCTGGATGTGCGCCCCACAGAATTTGCGCCCCACAGGATGTGCAAGCACAGTTTTTTTATTAATTTGATTTAAAAAAAAAAATTGTAATTTGTTTTTAATATTATTTTTATTTATGTGCGCAGCAGGATGTGCGCCGCAGGATGTGCGCCCCACAGAATTTGCGCCCCACAGGATGTGTAAGCACAGTTTTTTATTAATTTGATTTTTAAAAAAAAATTGTAATTTGTTTTTAATATTATTTTTATTTATGTGCGCAGCAGGATGTGCGCCGCAGCATGTGCGCCCCACAGGATGTGCAAGGACAGTTTTTTTTATTAATTTGATTTAAATATTTTTTTTTAAAAATGTTTTAATATTATTTTTATTTATGTGCGCAGCAGGATGTGCGCCCCACAGAATTTGCGCCCCACATAATTTGCGCCCCACAGGATGTGCAAGGACAGTTTTTTTATTAATTTGATTTAAAAAAAAAAATTGTAATTTGTTTTTAATATTATTTTTATTTATGTGCGCAGCAGGATGTGCGCCGCAGGATGTGCGCCCCACAGAATTTGCGCCCCACAGGATGTGCAAGCACAGTTTTTTTATTAATTTGATTTAAATATTTTTTTTTGTAATAATGTTTTAATATTATTTTTATTTATGTGCGCAGCAGGATGTGCACCGCAGGATGTGCGCCCCACAGAATTTGCGCCCCACAGGATGTGCAAGCACAGTTTTTTTATTAATTTGATTTAAATATTTTTTTTTGTAAAAATTTTTTATTTTATTTTTATTTATGTGCGCAGCAGGATGTGCGCCGCAGGATGTGCGCCCCACAGAATTTGCGCCCCACAGAATTTGCGCCCCACAGGATGTGCAAGGACATTTTTTTTATTAATTTGATTTAAATATTTTTTTTGTAAAAATGTTTTAATATTATTTTTATTTATGTGCGCAGCAGGATGTGCGCCGCAGGATGTGCGCCCCACAGAATTTGCGCCCCACAGGATGTGCAAGCACAGTTTTTTTATTAATTTGATTTAAATATTTTTTTTTGTAAAAATGTTTTATTTTATTTTTATTTATGTGCGCAGCAGGATGTGCGCCGCAGGATGTGCGCCCCACAGAATTTGCGCCCCACAGGATGTGTAAGCACAGTTTTTTTATTTATTTGATTTAAAAAAAAAAAATTGTAAATTGTTTTTAATATTATTTTTATTTATGTGCGCAGCAGGATGTGCGCCGCAGGATGTGCGCCCCACAGAATTTGCGCCCCACAGGATGTGCAAGCACATTTTTTTATTAATTTGATTTAAATATTTTTTTTTGTAAAAATGTTTTAATATTATTTGTATTTATTTGCGCAGCAGGATGTGCGCCGCAGGATGTGCGCCCCACAGAATTTGCGCCCCACAGGATGTGCAAGGACAGTTTTTTTATTAATTTGATTTTTAAAAAAAAATTGTAATTTGTTTTTAATATTATTTTTATTTATGTGCGCAGCAGGATGTGCGCCGCAGGATGTGCGCCCCACAGAATTTGCGCCCCACATAATTTGCGCCCCACAGGATGTGCAAGCACAGTTTTTTTATTAATTTGATTTAAAAAAAAAAATTGTAATTTGTTTTTAATATTATTTTTATTTATGTGCGCAGCAGGATGTGCGCCCCACAGAATTTGCGCCCCACAGGATGTGCAAGGACAGTTTTTTTATTAATTTGATTTAAATATTTTTTTTGTAAAAATGTTTTAATATTATTTTTATTTATGTGCGCAGCAGGATGTGCGCCGCAGGATGTGCGCCCCACATAATTTGCGCCCCACAGGATGTGCAAGCACATTTTTTTATTAATTTGATTTAAATATTTTTTTTTGTAAAAATGTTTTAATATTATTTTTATTTATGTGCGCAGCAGGATGTGCGCCGCAGGATGTGCGCCCCACAGAATTTGCGCCCCACAGGATGTGCAAGCACAGTTTTTTTATTAATTTGATTTAAAAAAAAAAAAAATTGTAAATTGTTTTTAATATTATTTTTATTAATATGCGCAGCTGGATGTGCGCCCCACAGAATTTGCGCCCCACAGGATGTGCAAGCACAGTTTTTTTATTAATTTGATTTAAAAAAAAAAAAAATTGTAAATTGTTTTTAATATTATTTTTATTAATGTGAACAGCTGGATGTGCGCCCCACAGAATTCGCGCCCCACAGGATGTGCAACCACAGTTTTTTTATTAATTTGATTTAAAAAAAAAATTGTAATTTGTTTTTAATATTATTTTTATTTATGTGCGCAGCAGGATGTGCGCCGCAGGATGTGCGCCCCACAGAATTTGCGCCCCACAGGATGTGCAAGCACAGTTTTTTTATTAATTTGATGTATATATTTTTTTTTGTAAAAATGTTTTAACATTATTTTTATTTATATGCGCAGCAGGATGTGCGCCGCAGGATTTGCGCCCCACAGAATTTGCGCCCCACAGAATGTGCAAGCACAGTTTTTTTATTACTTTGATTTTAATATATTTTTTTGTAAAAATGTTTTAATATTATTTTTATTCATGTGCACAGCAGGATGTGCGCCCCACAGAATTTGCGCCCCACAGGATGTGCAAGCACAGTTTTTTTATTAATTTTATTTAAAAAAAAAAAATTGTAAATTGTTTTTAATATTATTTTTATTTATGTGCGCAGCAAGATGTGCGCCACAGGATGTGCGCCCCACAGAATTTGAGCCCCACAGGATGTGCAAGCACAGTTTTTTTATTAATTTGATTTAAATATTTTTTTTTGTAAAAATGTTTTAATATTATTTTTATTCATGTGCGCCCCACAGAATTTGCGCCCCACAGGATGTGCAAGGACAGTTTTTTTATTAATTTGATTTAAAAAAAAAAATTGTAATTTGTTTTTAATATTATTTTTATTTATGTGCGCAGCAGGATGTGCGCCGCAGGATGTGCGCCCCACAGAATTTGCGCCCCACATAATTTGCGCCCCACAGGACGTGCAAGGACAGTTTTTTTAATAATTTGATTTAAAAAAAAAAATTGTAATTTGTTTTTAATATTATTTTTATTTATGTGCGCAGCAGGATGTGCGCCCCACAGAATTTGCGCCCCACAGGATGTGCAAGGACAGTTTTTTTATTAATTTGATTTAAATATTTTTTTTGTAAAAATGTTTTAATATTATTTTTATTTATGTGCGCAGCAGGATGTGCGCCGCAGGATGTGCGCCCCACAGAATTTGCGCCCCACAGGATGTGTAAGCACAGTTTTTTTATTAATTTGATTTTTAAAAAAAAATTGTAATTTGTTTTTAATATTATTTTTATTTATGTGCGCAGCAGGATGTGCGCCGCAGCATGTGCGCCCCACAGAATTTGCGCCCCACAGGATGTGCAAGCACAGTTTTTTTATTAATTTGATTTAAATATTTTTTTTTGTAAAAATGTTTTAATATTATTTTTATTTATGTGCGCAGCAGGATGTGCGCCGCAGGATGTGCGCCCCACAGAATTTGCGCCCCACAGGATGTGCAAGCACAGTTTTTTTATTAATTTGATTTAAAAAAAAAAAAAATTGTAAATTGTTTTTAATATTATTTTTATTAATGTGCGCAGCTGGATGTGCGCCCCACAGAATTTGCGCCCCACAGGATGTGCAAGCACAGTTTTTTTATTAATTTTATTTAAAAAAAAAAAATTGTAAATTGTTTTTAATATTATTTTTATTTATGTGCGCAGCAAGATGTGCGCCACAGGATGTGCGCCCCACAGAATTTGAGCCCCACAGGATGTGCAAGCACAGTTTTTTTATTAATTTGATTTAAATATTTTTTTTTGTAAAAATGTTTTAATATTATTTTTATTCATGTGCGCCCCACAGAATTTGCGCCCCACAGGATGTGCAAGGACAGTTTTTTTATTAATTTGATTTAAAAAAAAAAATTGTAATTTGTTTTTAATATTATTTTTATTTATGTGCGCAGCAGGATGTGCGCCGCAGGATGTGCGCCCCACAGAATTTGCGCCCCACATAATTTGCGCCCCACAGGACGTGCAAGGACAGTTTTTTTAATAATTTGATTTAAAAAAAAAAATTGTAATTTGTTTTTAATATTATTTTTATTTATGTGCGCAGCAGGATGTGCGCCCCACAGAATTTGCGCCCCACAGGATGTGCAAGGACAGTTTTTTTATTAATTTGATTTAAATATTTTTTTTGTAAAAATGTTTTAATATTATTTTTATTTATGTGCGCAGCAGGATGTGCGCCGCAGGATGTGCGCCCCACAGAATTTGCGCCCCACAGGATGTGTAAGCACAGTTTTTTTATTAATTTGATTTTTAAAAAAAAATTGTAATTTGTTTTTAATATTATTTTTATTTATGTGCGCAGCAGGATGTGCGCCGCAGCATGTGCGCCCCACAGAATTTGCGCCCCACAGGATGTGCAAGCACAGTTTTTTTATTAATTTGATTTAAATATTTTTTTTTGTAAAAATGTTTTAATATTATTTTTATTTATGTGCGCAGCAGGATGTGCGCCGCAGGATGTGCGCCCCACAGAATTTGCGCCCCACAGGATGTGCAAGCACAGTTTTTTTATTAATTTGATTTAAAAAAAAAAAAAATTGTAAATTGTTTTTAATATTATTTTTATTAATGTGCGCAGCTGGATGTGCGCCCCACAGAATTTGCGCCCCACAGGATGTGCAAGCACAGTTTTTTTATTAATTTGATTTAAAAAAAAAAAAAATTGTAAATTGTTTTTAATATTATTTGTATTAATGTGCGCAGCTGAATGTGCGCCCCACAGAATTCGCGCCCCACAGGATGTGCAAGCACAGTTTTTTTATTAATTTGATGTATATATTTTTTTTTGTAAAAATGTTTTAACATTATTTTTATTTATATGCGCAGCAGGATGTGCGCCGCAGGATGTGCGCCCCACAGAATTTGCGCCCCACAGAATGTGCAAGCATAGTTTTTTTATTACTTTGATTTTAATATATTTTTTTGTAAAAATGTTTTAATATTATTTTTATTTATGTGCGCAGCAGGATGTGCGCCGCAGGATGTGCGCCCCACAGAATTTGCGCCCCACATAATTTGCGCCCCACAGGATGTGCAAGCACAGTTTTTTTATTAATTTGATTTAAATATTTTTTTTGTAAAAATATTTTAATATTATTTTTATTTATTTGCACAGCAGGATGTGCGCGGCAGGATGTGCGCCCCACAGAATTTGCGCCCCACAGGATGTGCAAGGACAGTTTTTTTATTAATTTGATTTTAAAAAAAAAATTGTAATTTGTTTTTAATATTATTTTTATTTATGTGCGCAGCAGGATGTGCGCCGCAGGATGTGCGCCCCACAGAATTTGCGCCCCACAGGATGTGCAAGCACAGTTTTTTTATTAATTTGATATAAATATTTTTTTTTGTCATAATGTTTTAATATTATTTTTATTAATGTGCGCAGCAGGATGTGCGCCGCAGGATGTGCGCCCCACAGAATTTGCGCCCCACATAATTTGCGCCCCACAGGACGTGCAAGGACAGTTTTTTTATTAATTTGATTTAAAAAAAAAAATTGTAATTTGTTTTTAATATTATTTTTATTTATGTGCGCAGCAGGATGTGCGCCCCAGAGAATTTGCGCCCCACAGGATGTGCAAGGACAGTTTTTTTATTAATTTGATTTTAAAAAAAAAATTGTAATTTGTTTTTAATATTATTTTTATTTATGTGCGCAGCAGGATGTGCGCCGCAGGATGTGCGCCCCACAGAATTTGCGCCCCACATAATTTGCGCCCCACAGGATGTGCAAGCACAGTTTTTTTATTAATTTGATTTAAATATTTTTTTTTGTAAAAATGTTTTAATATTATTTTTATTTATTTGCGCAGCAGGATGTGCGCCGCAGGATGTGCGCCCCACAGAATTTGCGCCCCACAGGATGTGCAAGGACAGTTTTTTTATTAATTTGATTTTTAAAAAAAAATTGTAATTTGTTTTTAATATTATTTTTATTTATGTGCGCAGCAGGATGTGCGCCGCAGCATGTGCGCCCCACAGAATTTGCGCCCCACAGGATGTGCAAGCACAGTTTTTTTATTAATTTGATTTTTAAAAAAAAATTGTAATTTGTTTTTAATATTATTTTTATTTATGTGCGCAGCAGGATGTGCGCCGCAGCATGTGCGCCCCACAGAATTTGCGCCCCACAGGATGTGCAAGCACAGTTTTTTTATTAATTTGATTTAAATATTTTTTTTTGTAAAAATGTTTTAATATTATTTTTATTTATGTGCGCAGCAGGATGTGCGCCCCACAGAATTTGCGCCCCACAGGATGTGCAAGCACAGTTTTTTTATTAATTTGATTTAAATATTTTTTTTTGTAAAAATGTTTTAATATTATTTGTATTAATGTGCGCAGCTGGATGTGCGCCGAAGGATGTGCGCCCCACAGAATTTGCGCCACACAGGATGTGCAAGGACAGTTTTTTTATTAATTTGATTTTAAAAAAAAAATTGTAATTTGATTTTAATTTTATTTTTATTTATTAGCGCAGCAGGATGTGCGCTTCAGGATGTGCGCCCCACAGGATGTGCAAGGACAGTTTTTTTATTAATTTGATTTAAAAAAAAAAATTGTAATTTGTTTTTAATATTATTTTTATTTATGTGCGCAGCAGGATGTGCGCCCCACAGAATTTGCGCCCCACAGGATGTGCAAGCACAGTTTTTTTATTAATTTGATTTAAAAAAAAAAAATTGTAAATTTGTTTCAATATTATTTTTATTTATGTGCGCAGCAGGATGTGTGCCGCAGGAAGTGCGCCCCACAGAATTTGCGCCCCACAGGATGTGCAAGGACAGTTTTTTTATTAATTTGATTTAAAAAAAAAATTGTAATTTGTTTTTAATATTATTTTTATTTATGTGCGCAGCAGGATGTGCGCCGCAGGATGTGCGCCCCACATAATTGGTGCCCCACAGGAGGTTCAAGCACAGTTTTTTTAATAATTTGATTTAAATATTTTTTTTTGTAAAAATGTTTTAATATTATTTGTATTAATGTGCGCCGCAGGATGTGCGCCCCACAGAATTTGCGCCCCACAGGATGTGCAAGGACAGTTTTTTTATTAATTTGATTTAAATATTTTTTTTGTAAAAATGTTTTAATATTATTTTTATTCATGTGCGCCCCACAGAATTTGCGCCCCACAGGATGTGCAAGCACAGTTTTTTTATTAATTTGATTTAAATATTTTTTTTTGTAAAAAAGTTTTAATATTATTTTTATTTATGTGCGCAGCAGGATGTGCGCCGCATGATGTGCGCCCCACATAATTTGCGCCCCACAGGATGTACAAAAACAGTTTTTTTATTAATTTGATTTAAAATAAAATAATTGTAAATTGTTTTTAATATTATTTTTATTAATTTGCGCAGCTGGATGTGCGCCACAGGATGTGCGCCCCACAGAATTTGCGCCCCACAGGATGTACAAGCACAGTTTTTTTATTAATTTGATTTAAATATTTTTTTTTGTAAAAAGGTTTTAATATTATTTTTATTTATGTGCACAGCAGGATGTGCGCCGCAGAATGTGCGCCCCACAGAATTTGTGCCCCACAGGATGTGCAAGCACAGTTTTTTAATTAATTTGATTTAAAAAAAAAACTTGTAAATTAGTTTTAATATTATTTTTATTAATGTGCGCAGCTGGATGTGCGCCGCAGAATGTGTGCCCCACAGAATTTGCGCCCCATAGGATGTGCAAGCACAGTTTTTTTATTAATTTGATTTAAATATTTTTTTTTGTAAAAATGTTTTAATATTATTTTTATTAATGTGCGCCGCTGGATGTGCGCTGCAGGATGTGCGCCCCACATAATTTGCGCCCCACAGGATGTGCAAGCACAGTTTTTTTATTAATTTGATTTAAAAAAAAAACTTGTAAATTAGTTTTAATATTATTTTAATTCGTGTGCGCAGCAGGATGTGCGCAGCAGGATGTAAGCCGCAGGATGTGCGCCCCACAGAATTTGCGCCCCACAGGATGTGAGAGCACAGTTTTTTTAGTCATTTGGTTTCAAACATTTTTTTTGTAAAAATGTTTTAATATTATTTTAATTTATGTGCGCAGCAGGATGTGCTTCGCAGGATGTGCGCCCCACAGGATGTGCAAGCAGAGTTTTTTTATTAATTTGATTTAAATATTTTTTTTTGTAAAAATGTTTCAATATTATTTTTATTCATGTGCGCCCCACAGAATTTGCGCCCCACAGGATGTGCAAGGACAGTTTTTTTATTAATTTGATTTAAAAAAAAAAATTGTAATTTGTTTTTAATATTATTTTTATTTATGTGCGCAGCAGGATGTGCGCCCCACAGAATTTGCGCCCCACAGGATGTGCAAGCACAGTTTTTTTATTTATTTGATTTAAATATATTTTTTTGTAAAAATGTTTTAATATTATTTTTATTCATGTGCACAGCAGGATGTGCGCCGCAGGATGTGCGCCCCACAGAATTTGCGCCCCACAGGATGTGCAAGGACAGTTTTTTTATTAATTTGATTTAAAAAAAAAAAATTGTAAATTTTTTTTAATATTATTTTTATTTATGTGCGCAGCAGGATGTGTGCCGCAGGATGTGCGCCCCACAGAATTTGCGCCCCACAGGATGTGCAAGGACAGTTTTTTTATTAATTTGATTTAAATATTTTTTTTGTAAAAATGTTTTAATATTATTTTTATTTATGTGCGCAGCAGGATGTGCGCCGCAGGATGTGCGCCCCACAGAATTTGCGCCCCACAGGATGTGCAAGCACAGTTTTTTTATTAATTTGATTTAAAAAAAAAAATTTGTAAAAATGTTTTAATATTATTTTTATTTATATGCGCCGCAGGATGTGTGCCCCACAGAATTTGCGCCCCACAGAATTTGCGCCCCACAGGATGTGCAAGCACAGTTTTTTTATTAATTTGATTTAAAAAAAAAAAATTGTAATTTGTTTTTAATATTATTTTTATCTATGTGCGCAGCAGGATGTGCGCCCCACAAAATGATGCGCCCCACAGGATGTGCAAGCACAGTTTTTTTATTAATTTGATTTAAAAAAAAAAAATTGTAATTTGTTTTTAATATTATTTTTATCTATGTGCGCAGCAGGATGTGCGCCCCACAAAATGATGCGCCCCACAGGATGTTCAAGCACAGTTTTTTTATTAATTTGATTTAAATATATTTTTTTGTAAAAATGTTTTAATATTATTTTTATTCATGTGCGCCCCACAGAATTTGCGCCCCACAGGATGTGCAAGCACAGTTTTTTTATTAATTGGATTTAAATATTTTTTTTGTAAAAATGTTTTAATATTATTTTTATTTATGTGCGCAGCAGGATGTGCGCTGCAGGATGTACGCCCCACAGGATGTGCAAGCAAATTTTTTTTATTAATTAGATTTAAAAAAAAAAAATTGTAAATTGTTTTTAATATCATTTTTATTTATGTGCGCAGCAGGATGTGCGCCGCAGGATGTGCGCCCCACAGAATTTGCGCCCCACAGAATTTGCGCCCCACAGGATGTGCAAGGACATTTTTTTTATTAATTTGATTTAAATATTTTTTTTGTAAAAATGTTTTAATATTATTTTTATTTATGTGCGCAGCAGGATGTGCGCCGCAGGATGTGCGCCCCACAGAATTTGCGCCCCACAGGATGTGCAAGGACAGTTTTTTTATTAATTTGATTTTTAAAAAAAAATTGTAATTTGTTTTTAATATTATTTTTATTTATGTGCGCAGCAGGATGTGCGCCGCAGCATGTGCGCCCCACAGAATTTGCGCCCCACAGGATGTGCAAGGACAGTTTTTTTATTAATTTGATTTAAATATTTTTTTTGTAAAAATGTTTTAATATTATTTTTATTTATGTGCGCAGCAGGATGTGCGCCGCAGGATGTGCGCCCCACAGAATTTGCGCCCCACAGGATGTGCAAGGACAGTTTTTTTATTAATTTGATTTAAATATTTTTTTTGTAAAAATGTTTTAATATTATTTTTATTTATGTGCGCAGCAGGATGTGCGCCGCAGGATGTGCGCCCCACAGGATGTGCAAGCACAGTTTTTTTATTAATTTAATTTAAAAAAAAAAAAAATTGTAAATTGTTTTTAATATTATTTTTATTAATGTGCGCAGCTGGATGTGCGCCCCACAGAATTTGCGCCCCACAGGATGTGCAAGGACATTTTTTTTATTAATTTGATTTAAATATTTTTTTTGTAAAAATGTTTTAATATTATTTTTATTTATGTGCGCAGCAGGATGTGCGCCGCAGGATGTGCGCCCCACAGAATTTGCGCCCCACAGGATGTGTAAGCACAGTTTTTTTATTTATTTGATTTAAAAAAGAAAAATTGTAAATTGTTTTTAATATTATTTTTATTTATGTGCGCAGCAGGATGTGCGCCGCAGGATGTGCGCCCCACATAATTTGCGCCCCACAGGATGTTCAAGCACAGTTTTTTTAATAATTTGATTTAAATATTTTTTTTTGTAAAAATGTTTTAATATTATTTTTATTAATGTGCGCAGCTGGATGTGCGCCCCACAGAATTTGCGCCCCACAGGATGTGCAAGCACAGTTTTTTTATTAATTTGATTTAAAAAAAAAAATTGTAATTTGTTTTTAATATTATTTTTATTTATGTGCGCAGCAGGATGTGCGCCGCAGGATGTGCGCCCCACAGAATTTGCGCCCCACAGGATGTGTAAGCACAGTTTTTTATTAATTTGATTTTTAAAAAAAAATTGTAATTTGTTTTTAATATTATTTTTATTTATGTGCGCAGCAGGATGTGCGCCGCAGGATGTGCGCCCCACAGAATTTGCGCCCCACAGAATTTGCGCCCCACAGGATGTGCAAGGACATTTTTTTTATTAATTTGATTTAAATATTTTTTTTGTAAAAATGTTTTAATATTATTTTTATTTATGTGCGCAGCAGGATGTGCGCCGCAGGATGTGCGCCCCACAGAATTTGCGCCCCACAGGATGTGCAAGGACAGTTTTTTTATTAATTTGATTTTTAAAAAAAAATTGTAATTTGTTTTTAATATTATTTTTATTTATATGCGCAGCAGGATGTGCGCCGCAGCATGTGCGCCCCACAGAATTTGCGCCCCACAGGATGTGCAAGGACAGTTTTTTTATTAATTTGATTTAAATATTTTTTTTGTAAAAATGTTTTAATATTATTTTTATTTATGTGCGCAGCAGGATGTGCGCCGCAGGATGTGCGCCCCACATAATTTGCGCCCCACAGGATGTGCAAGCACAGTTTTTTTATTAATTTGATTTAAAAAAAAAAATTGTAATTTGTTTTTAATATTATTTTTATTTATGTGCGCAGCAGGATGTGCGCCGCAGGATTTGCGCCCCACAGAATTTGCGCCCCACAGGATGTGCAAGCACAGTTTTTTTATTAATTTGATTTAAATATTTTTTTTTGTAAAAATGTTTTAATAGTATTTTTATTTATGTGCGCAGCAGGATGTGCGCCCCACAGAATTTGCGCCCCACAGGATGTGCAAGGACAGTTTTTTTATTAATTTGATTTAAATATTTTTTTTGTAAAAATGTTTTAATATTATTTTTATTTATGTGCGCAGCAGGATGTGCGCCGCAGGATGTGCGCCCCACAGGATGTGCAAGCACAGTTTTTTTATTAATTTAATTTAAAAAAAAAAAAAATTGTAAATTGTTTTTAATATTATTTTTATTAATGTGCGCAGCTGGATGTGCGCCCCACAGAATTTGCGCCCCACAGGATGTGCAAGGACAGTTTTTTTATTAATTTGATTTAAAAAAAAAAATTGTAATTTGTTTTTAATATTATTTTTATGTATGTGCGCAGCAAGATGTGCGCCGCAGGATGTGCGCCCCACAGGATGTGCAAGCACAGTTTTTTTATTAATTTGATTTAAATATTTTTTTTTGTAAAAATGTTTTATTTTATTTTTATTTATGTGCGCAGCAGGATGTGCGCCGCAGGATGTGCGCCCCACATAATTTGCGCCCCACAGGATGTTCAAGCACAGTTTTTTTAATAATTTGATTTAAATATTTTTTTTTGTAAAAATGTTTTAATATTATTTTTATTAATGTGCGCAGCTGGATGTGCGCCCCACAGAATTTGCGCCCCACAGGATGTGCAAGCACAGTTTTTTTATTAATTTGATTTAAAAAAAAAAATTGTAATTTGTTTTTAATATTATTTTTATTCATGTGCGCCCCACAGAATTTGCGCCCCACAGGATGTGCAAGGACAGTTTTTTTATTAATTTGATTTAAAAAAAAAAATTGTAATTTGTTTTTAATATTATTTTTATGTATGTGCGCAGCAGGATGTGCGCCGCAGGATGTGCGCCCCACAGAATTTGCGCCCCACAGGATGTGCAAGCACAGTTTTTTTATTAATTTGATTTAAATATTTTTTTTTGTAAAAATGTTTTATTTTATTTTTATTTATGTGCGCAGCAGGATGTGCGCCGCAGGATGTGCGCCCCACAGAATTTGCGCCCCACAGGATGTGCAAGGACATTTTTTTTATTAATTTGATTTAAATATTTTTTTTGTAAAAATGTTTTAATATTATTTTTATTTATGTGCGCAGCAGGATGTGCGCCGCAGGATGTGCGCCCCACAGAATTTGCGCCCCACAGGATGTGCAAGCACAGTTTTTTTATTAATTTGATTTAAAAAAAAAAATTGTAATTTGTTTTTAATATTATTTTTATTTATGTGCGCAGCAGGATGTGCGCCGCAGGATGTGCGCCCCACAGAATTTGCGCCCCACAGGATGTGTAAGCACAGTTTTTTATTAATTTGATTTTTAAAAAAAAATTGTAATTTGTTTTTAATATTATTTTTATTTATGTGCGCAGCAGGATGTGCGCCGCAGCATGTGCGCCCCACAGGATGTGCAAGGACAGTTTTTTTTATTAATTTGATTTAAATATTTTTTTTTAAAAATGTTTTAATATTATTTTTATTTATGTGCGCAGCAGGATGTGCGCCCCACAGAATTTGCGCCCCACATAATTTGCGCCCCACAGGATGTGCAAGGACAGTTTTTTTATTAATTTGATTTAAAAAAAAAAATTGTAATTTGTTTTTAATATTATTTTTATTTATGTGCGCAGCAGGATGTGCGCCGCAGGATGTGCGCCCCACAGAATTTGCGCCCCACAGGATGTGCAAGCACAGTTTTTTTATTAATTTGATTTAAATATTTTTTTTTGTAATAATGTTTTAATATTATTTTTATTTATGTGCACAGCAGGATGTGCACCGCAGGATGTGCGCCCCACAGAATTTGCGCCCCACAGGATGTGCAAGCACAGTTTTTTTATTAATTTGATTTAAATATTTTTTTTTGTAAAAATTTTTTATTTTATTTTTATTTATGTGCGCAGCAGGATGTGCGCCGCAGGATGTGCGCCCCACAGAATTTGCGCCCCACAGAATTTGCGCCCCACAGGATGTGCAAGGACATTTTTTTTATTAATTTGATTTAAATATTTTTTTTGTAAAAATGTTTTAATATTATTTTTATTTATGTGCGCAGCAGGATGTGCGCCGCAGGATGTGCGCCCCACAGAATTTGCGCCCCACAGGATGTGCAAGGACAGTTTTTTTATTAATTTGATTTTTAAAAAAAAATTGTAATTTGTTTTTAATATTATTTTTATTAATGTGCGCAGCTGGATGTGCGCCCCACAGAATTCGCGCCCCACAGGATGTGCAACCACAGTTTTTTTATTAATTTGATTTAAAAAAAAAAATTGTAATTTGTTTTTAATATTATTTTTATTTATGTGCGCAGCAGGATGTGCGCCGCAGGATTTGCGCCCCAAAGAATTTGCGCCCCACAGGATGTGCAAGCACAGTTTTTTTATTAATTTGATTTAAATATTTTTTTTTGTAAAAATGTTTTAATAGTATTTTTATTTATGTGCGCAGCAGGATGTGCGCCCCACAGAATTTGCGCCCCACAGGATGTGCAAGGACAGTTTTTTTATTAATTTGATTTAAATATTTTTTTTGTAAAAATGTTTTAATATTATTTTTATTTATGTGCGCAGCAGGATGTGCGCCGCAGGATGTGCGCCCCACAGGATGTGCAAGGACAGTTTTTTTTATTAATTTGATTTAAATATTTTTTTTTAAAAATGTTTTAATATTATTTTTATGTATGTGCGCAGCAGGATGTGCGCCGCAGGATGTGCGCCCCACAGAATTTGCCCCCCACAGGATGTGCAAGCACAGTTTTTTTATTAATTTAATTTAAAAAAAAAAAAAATTGTAAATTGTTTTTAATATTATTTTTATTAATGTGCGCAGCTGGATGTGCGCCCCACAGAATTTGCGCCCCACAGGATGTGCAAGCACAGTTTTTTTATTAATTTGATTTAAAAAAAAACAATTGTAATTTGTTTTTAATATTATTTTTATTTATGTGCGCAGCAGGATGTGCGCCGCAGGATGTGCGCCCCACAGAATTTGCGCCCCACAGGATGTGTAAGCACAGTTTTTTATTAATTTGATTTTTAAAAAAAAATTGTAATTTGTTTTTAATATTATTTTTATTTATGTGCGCAGCAGGATGTGCGCCGCAGCATGTGCGCCCCACAGGATGTGCAAGGACAGTTTTTTTTATTAATTTGATTTAAATATTTTTTTTTTAAAATGTTTTAATATTATTTTTATTTATGTGCGCAGCAGGATGTGCGCCCCACAGAATTTGCGCCCCACATAATTTGCGCCCCACAGGATGTGCAAGGACAGTTTTTTTATTAATTTGATTTAAAAAAAAAAATTGTAATTTGTTTTTAATATTATTTTTATTTATGTGCGCAGCAGGATGTGCGCCGCAGGATGTGCGCCCCACAGAATTTGCGCCCCACAGGATGTGCAAGCACAGTTTTTTTATTAATTTGATTTAAATATTTTTTTTTGTAAAAATTTTTTATTTTATTTTTATTTATGTGCGCAGCAGGATGTGCGCCGCAGGATGTGCGCCCCACAGAATTTGCGCCCCACAGAATTTGCGCCCCACAGGATGTGCAAGGACATTTTTTTTATTAATTTGATTTAAATATTTTTTTTGTAAAAATGTTTTAATATTATTTTTATTTATGTGCGCAGCAGGATGTGCGCCGCAGGATGTGCGCCCCACAGAATTTGCGCCCCACAGGATGTGCAAGGACAGTTTTTTTATTAATTTGATTTTTAAAAAAAAATTGTAATTTGTTTTTAATATTATTTTTATTTATATGCGCAGCAGGATGTGCGCCGCAGCATGTGCGCCCCACAGAATTTGCGCCCCACAGGATGTGCAAGCACAGTTTTTTTATTAATTTGATTTAAAAAAAAAAAAATTGTAAATTGTTTTTAATATTATTTTTATTAATGTGCGCAGCTGGATGTGCGCCCCACAGAATTCGCGCCCCACAGGATGTGCAACCACAGTTTTTTTATTAATTTGATTTAAATATTTTTTTTTGTAAAAATGTTTTAATAGTATTTTTATTTATGTGCGCAGCAGGATGTGCGCCCCACAGAATTTGCGCCCCACAGGATGTGCAAGGACAGTTTTTTTATTAATTTGATTTAAATATTTTTTTTGTAAAAATGTTTTAATATTATTTTTATTTATGTGCGCAGCAGGATGTGCGCCGCAGGATGTGCGCCCCACAGGATGTGCAAGGACAGTTTTTTTTATTAATTTGATTTAAATATTTTTTTTTAAAAATGTTTTAATATTATTTTTATTCATGTGCGCAGCAGGATGTGCGCCGCAGGATGTGCGCCCCACAGAATTTGCGCCCCACAGGATGTGCAAGCACAGTTTTTTTATTAATTTAATTTAAAAAAAAAAAAAATTGTAAATTGTTTTTAATATTATTTTTATTAACGTGCGCAGCTGGATGTGCGCCCCACAGAATTTGCGCCCCACAGGATGTGCAAGGACATTTTTTTTATTAATTTGATTTAAATATTTTTTTTGTAAAAATGTTTTAATATTATTTTTATTTATGTGCGCAGCAGGATGTGCGCCGCAGGATGTGCGCCCCACAGAATTTGCGCCCCACAGGATGTGTAAGCACAGTTTTTTTATTTATTTGATTTAAAAAAAAAAAATTGTAAATTGTTTTTAATATTATTTTTATTCATGTGCGCCCCACAGAATTTGCGCCCCACAGGATGTGCAAGGACAGTTTTTTTATTAATTTGATTTAAAAAAAAAAATTGTAATTTGTTTTTAATATTATTTTTATGTATGTGCGCAGCAGGATGTGCGCCGCAGGATGTGCGCCCCACAGAATTTGCGCCCCACAGGATGTGCAAGCACAGTTTTTTTATTAATTTGATTTAAATATTTTTTTTTGTAAAAATGTTTTATTTTATTTTTATTTATGTGCGCAGCAGGATGTGCGCCGCAGGATGTGCGCCCCACAGAATTTGCGCCCCACAGAATTTGAGCCCCACAGGATGTGCAAGGACATTTTTTTTTATTAATTTGATTTAAATATTTTTTTTGTAAAAATGTTTTAATATTATTTTTATTTATGTGCGCAGCAGGATGTGCGCCGCAGGATGTGCGCCCCACAGAATTTGCGCCCCACAGGATGTGTAAGCACAGTTTTTTTATTTATTTGATTTAAAAAAAAAAAATTGTAAATTGTTTTTAATATTATTTTTATTCATGTGCGCCCCACAGAATTTTCGCCCCACAGGATGTGCAAGGACAGTTTTTTTATTAATTTGATTTAAAAAAAAAAATTGTAATTTGTTTTTAATATTATTTTCATGTATGTGCGCAGCAGGATGTGCGCCGCAGGATGTGCGCCCCACAGAATTTGCGCCCCACAGGATGTGCAAGCACAGTTTTTTTATTAATTTGATTTAAATATTTTTTTTTGTAAAAATGTTTTATTTTATTTTTATTTATGTGCGCAGCAGGATGTGCGCCGCAGGATGTGCGCCCCACAGAATTTGCGCCCCACAGCATGTGTAAGCACAGTTTTTTTATTTATTTGATTTAAAAAAAAAAAATTGTAAATTGTTTTTAATATTATTTTTATTTATGTGCGCAGCAGGATGTGCGCCGCAGGATGTGCGCCCCACATAATTTGCGCCCCACAGGATGTTCAAGCACAGTTTTTTTAATAATTTGATTTAAATATTTTTTTTTGTAAAAATGTTTTAATATTATTTTTATTAATGTGCGCAGCTGGATGTGCGCCCCACAGAATTTGCGCCCCACAGGATGTGCAAGCACAGTTTTTTTATTAATTTTATTTAAAAAAAAAAAATTGTAAATTGTTTTTAATATTATTTTTATTTATGTGCGCAGCAAGATGTGCGCCACAGGATGTGCGCCCCACAGAATTTGCGCCCCACAGGATGTGCAAGCACAGTTTTTTTATTAATTTGATTTAAATATTTTTTTTTGTAAAAATGTTTTAATATTATTTTTATTCATGTGCGCCCCACAGAATTTGCGCCCCACAGGATGTGTAAGCACAGTTTTTTTATTTATTTGATTTAAAAAAAAAAAATTGTAAATTGTTTTTAATATTATTTTTATTTATGTGCGCAGCAGGATGTGCGCCACAGAATTTGCGCCCCACATAATTTGCGCCCCACAGGATGTGCAAGCACAGTTTTTTTATTAATTTGATTTAAATATTTTTTTTGTAAAAATGTTTTAATATTATTTTTATTTATGTGCACAGCAGGATGTGCGCGGCAGGATGTGCGCCCCACAGAATTTGCGCCCCACAGGATGTGCAAGCACAGTTTTTTTATTAATTTTATTTAAAAAAAAAAAATTGTAAATTGTTTTTAATATTATTTTTATTTATGTGCGCAGCAGGATGTGCGCCACAGGATGTGCGCCCCACAGAATTTGCGCCCCACATAATTTGCGCCCCACAGGATGTGCAAGCACAGTTTTTTTATTAATTTGATTTTTAAAAAAAAATTGTAATTTGTTTTTAATATTATTTTTCTTTATGTGCGCAGCAGGATGTGCGCCGCAGCATGTGCGCCCCACAGAATTTGCGCCCCACAGGATGTGCAAGCACAGTTTTTTTATTAATTTGATTTAAAAAAAAAAATTGTAATTTGTTTTTAATATTATTTTTATTTATGTGCGCAGCAGGATGTGCGCCCCACAGAATTTGCGCCCCACAGGATGTGCAAGGACAGTTTTTTTATTAATTTGATTTAAATATTTTTTTTTGTAAAAATGTTTTAATATTATTTTTATTTATGTGCGCAGCAGGATGTGCGCCGCAGGATGTGCGCCCCACAGAATTTGCGCCCCACAGGATGTGCAAGCACAGTTTTTTTATTAATTTGATTTAAAAAAAAAAAAAATTGTAAATTGTTTTTAATATTATTTTTATTAATATGCGCAGCTGGATGTGCGCCCCACAGAATTTGCGCCCCACAGGATGTGCAAGCACAGTTTTTTTATTAATTTGATTTAAAAAAAAAAATTGTAATTTGTTTTTAATATTATTTTTATTCATGTGCACAGCAGGATGTGCGCCCCACAGAATTTGCGCCCCACAGGATGTGCAAGCACAGTTTTTTTATTAATTTTATTTAAAAAAAAAAAATTGTAAATTGTTTTTAATATTATTTTTATTTATGTGCGCAGCAAGATGTGCGCCACAGGATGTGCGCCCCACAGAATTTGCGCCCCACAGGATGTGCAAGCACAGTTTTTTTATTAATTTGATTTAAATATTTTTTTTTGTAAAAATGTTTTAATATTATTTTTATTCATGTGCGCCCCACAGAATTTGCGCCCCACAGGATGTGCAAGGACAGTTTTTTTATTAATTTGATTTAAAAAAAATAATTGTAATTTGTTTTTATATTATTTTTATTTATGTGCGCAGCAGGATGTGCGCCGCAGGATGTACGCCCCACAGAATTTGCGCCCCACAGGATGTGCAAGGACAGTTTTTTTCTTAATTTGATTTAACTATTTTTTTTTGTAAAAATGTTTTAATATTATTTTTATTTATGTGCGCAGCAGGATGTGCTCCGCAGGATGTGCGCCCCACAGAATTTGCGCCCCACAGGATGTGCAAGCACAGTTTTTTATTATTTGATTTAAATATTTTTTTTTGTAAAAATGTTTTAATATTATTTTTATTCATGTGCGCAGCAGGAAGTGCGCCGCAGGATGTGCAAGGACAGTTTTTTTGTTAATTTGATTTAAAAAAAAAATTGTAAATTGTTTTTAATATTATTTTTATTAATGTGCGCATCAGGATGTGTGCCGCAGGATGTGCGCCCCACAGAATTTGCGCCCCACAGGATGTGCAAGCACAGTTTTTTTATTAATTTGATTTAAATATTTTTTTTTGTAAAAATGTTTTAACATTATCTTTATTTATATGCGCAGCAGGATGTGCGCCGCAGGATTTGCGCCCCACAGAATTTGCGCCCCACAGAATGTGCAAGCACAGTTTTTTTATTAATTTGATTTAAATATATTTTTTTGTAAAAATGTTTTAATATTATTTTTATTTATGTGCGCAGCAGGATGTGCGCCGCAGGATGTGCGCCCCACATAATTTGCGCCCCACAGGATGTGCAAGCACATTTTTTTTATTAATTTGATTTAAAAAGAAAAAATTGTAAATTTTTTTTAATTTTATTTTTATTTATTTGCACAGCAAGATGTGCGCCCCACATAATTTGCGCCCCACAGGATGTGCAAGCACAGTTTTTTTATTAGTTATATTTAAATATTTTTTTTTGTAAAAATGTTTTAATATTATTTTTATTTATGTGCGCAGCAGGATGTGCGCCGCAAGATGTGCGCCCCACAGAATTTGCGCCCCACAGGATGTGCAAGGACAGTTTTTTTATTAATTTGATTTTAAAAAAAAAATTGTAATTTGTTTTTAATATTATTTTTATTTATGTGCGCAGCAGGATTTGCGCCGCAGGATGTGCGCCCCACAGAATTTGCGCCCCACAGGATGTGCATGGACAGTTTTTTTATTAATTTGATTTAAAAAAAAAAATTGTAATTTGTTTTTAATATTATTTTTATGTATGTGCGCAGCAGGATTTGCGCCGCAGGATTTGCGCCCCACAGAATTTGCGCCCCACAGGATGTGCAAGCAGTTTTTTTATTAATTTGATTTAAATATATTTTTTTGTAAAAATGTTTTAATATTATTTTTATTTATGTGCGCAGCAGGATGTGCGCCGCAGGATGTGCGCCCCACAGAATTTGCGCCCCACAGGATGTGCAAGCACAGTTTTTTTATTAATTTGATTTAAATATTTTTTTTTACAAAAATGTTTTAATATTATTTTTAATTATGTGCGCAGCAGGATGTGCGCCCCACAGAATTTGCACCCCACAGGATGTGCAAGGACAGTTTTTTTATTAATTTGATTTAAAAAAAAAAAAATTGTAATTTGTTTTTAATATTATTTTTATTTATGTGCGCAGCAGGATGTGCGCCGCAGGATGTGCGCCCCACAGAATTTGCGCCCCACAGGATGTGCAAGCACAGTTTTTTTATTAATTTGATTTAAATATATTTTTTTGTAAAAATGTTTTAATATTATTTTTATTCATGTGCGCAGCAGGATTTGCACCGCAGGATGTGCACCCCACAGAATTTGCGCCCCACAGGATGTGCAAGAACAGTTTTTTTATTAATTTGATTAAAAAAAAAAAAATTGTAATTTTTTTTATAATATTATTTTTATTAATGTGCGCAGCTGGATGTGCGCCGCAGGATGTGCGCCCCACAGAATTTGCGCCCCACAGGATGTGCAAGCACAGTTTTTTTATTAATTTGATTTAAAAAAAAATTTTGCAGTTTGTTTTTAATATTATTTTTACTTATGTGCGCAGCAGGATGTGTGCTGCAGGATGTGCGCCCCACAGGATGTGCAAGGACAGTTTTTTTATTAATTTGATTTAAAAAAAAAAATTGTAATTTGTTTTAATATTATTTTTATTTATGTGCGCAGCAGGATGTGCGCCGCAGGATGTGCGCCCCACAGAATTTGCGCCCCACAGGATGTGCAAGGACAGTTTTTTTATTAATTTGATTTAAAAAAAATAATTGTAATTTGTTTTTATATTATTTTTATTTATGTGCGCAGCAGGATGTGCGCCGCAGGATGTACGCCCCACAGAATTTGCGCCCCACAGGATGTGCAAGGACAGTTTTTTTCTTAATTTGATTTAACTATTTTTTTTTGTAAAAATGTTTTAATATTATTTTTATTTATGTGCGCAGCAGGATTTGCTCCGCAGGATGTGCGCCCCACAGAATTTGCGCCCCACAGGATGTGCAAGCACAGTTTTTTATTATTTGATTTAAATATTTTTTTTTGTAAAAATGTTTTAATATTATTTTTATTCATGTGCGCAGCAGGAAGTGCGCCGCAGGATGTGCAAGGACAGTTTTTTTGTTAATTTGATTTAAAAAAAAAATTGTAAATTGTTTTTAATATTATTTTTATTAATGTGCGCCGCAGGATGTGCGCCCCACAGAATTTGCGCCCCACGGGATGTTCAAGGACAGTTTTTTTATTAATTTGATTTAAAAAAAGAAAATTGTAATTTTTTTTATAATATTATTTTTATTAATGTGCGCAGCTGGATGTGCGCCGCAGGATGTGCGCCCCACAGAATTTGCGCCCCACAGGATGTGCAAGCACAGTTTTTTTATTAATTTGATTTAAAAAAAAAAATTGTAATTTGTTTTTAATATTATTTTTATTCATATGCGCAGGAGGATGTGCGCTGCAGGATGTGCGCCCCACAGGATGTGCAAGCACAGTTTTTTTCTTAATTTGATTTAAATATTTTTTTTTGTAAAAATGTTTTAATATTATTTTTATTTATGTGCGCAGCAGGATGTGCGCCCCACAGAATTTGTGCCCCACAGTATGTGCAAGCACAGTTTTTTTATTAATTTGATTTAAATATTTTTTTTTGTAAAAATGTTTTAATATTATTTTTATTTATGTGCGCAGCAGGATGTGCGCCGCAGGATGTGTGCCCCACAGAATTTGCGGCCCAAAGGATGTGCAAGGACAATTTTTTTATTAATTTGATTTTTTTTAAAAAATTGTAATTTGTTTTTAATATTATTTTTATTTATGTGCGCAGCAGGATGTGCGCCGCAGGATGTGCGCCCCACAGAATTTGCGCCCCACAGGATGTGCAGGCACATTTTTTTTATTAATTTGATTTAAAAAAAAAAAATTGTAAATTTGTTTTAATTTTATTTTTATTTATTTGCGCAGCAGGATGTGCGCCCCACATAATTTGCGCCCCACAGGATGTGCAAGGACAGTTTTTTTATTAATTTGATTTAAAAAAAAAAAATTGTAATTTGTTTTTAATATTATTTTTATTTATGTGCACAGCAGGATGTGCGCCGCAGGATGTGCGCCCCACAGAATTTGCGCCCCACAGGATGTGCAAGCACAGTTTTTTTATTAATTTGATTTAAATATTTTTTTTTGTAAAAATGTTGTAACATTATTTTTATTTATGTGCGCAGCAGGATGTGCAACCCACAGAATTTTCGCCCCACAGGATGTGCAAGCACAGTTTTTTTATTAATTTGATTTAAAAAAAAAAATTGTAATTTGTTTTTAATATTATTTTTATTTATGTGCGTAGCAGGATGTGTGCTGCAGGATGTGCGCCCCACAGAATTTGCGCCCCACAGGATGTGCAAGCACAGTTTTTTTATTAATTTGATTTAAATATTTTTTTTTGTAAAAATGTTTTAATATTATTTTTATTAATGTGCTCAGCAGGATTTGCGCCGCAGGAGGTGCGCCCCACAGAATTTGCGCCACACAGGATGTGCAAGGACAGTTTTTTTATTAATTTGATTTAAAAAAAAAATTGTAATTTGTTTTTAATATTATTTTTATTTATGTGCTCAGCAGGATGTGCGCCCCACAGAATTTGCGCCCCACAGGATGTGCAACCACAGTTTTTTATTAATTTGATTTAAATATTTTTTTCTGTAAAAATGTTTTAATATTATTTTTATTTATGTGCGCAGCAGGATGTGCGCCGCATGATATGCGCCCCACATAATTTGCGCCCCACAGGATGTGCAAGCACAGTTTTTGTATTAATTTGATTTAAATATATTTTTTTGTAAAAATGTTTTAATATTATTTTTATTTATGTGCGCAGCAGGATGTGCGCCGCAGGATGTGCGCCCCACATAATTTGCGCCCCACAGGATGTGCAAGCACAGTTTTTTTATTAATTTGATTTAAATATTTTTTTTTGTAAAAATGTTTTAATATTACTTTTATTTATGTGCGCAGCAGGATGTGTGCCGCAGGATGTGCGCCCCACAGAATTTGCGCCCCACAGGATGTGCAAGCACAGTTTTTTTATTAATTTGATTTTAATATATTTTTTTGTAAAAATGTTTTAATATTATTTTTATTTATGTGCGCAGCAGGAGCTGCGCCGCATGATGTGCGCCCCACATAATTTTCGCCCCACAGGATGTGCAAGCACAGTTTTTTTATTAATTTGATTTAAATATTTTTTTTTGTAAAAATGTTTTAATATTATTTTTATTTATGTGCGCAGCAGGATGTGCGCCGCAGGATGTGCGCCCCACAGAATTTGCGCCCCACAGGATGTGCAAGCACAGTTTTTTTATTAATTTGATTTTAATATATTTTTTTGTAAAAATGTTTTAATATTATTTTTATTTATGTGCGCAGCAGGATGTGCGCCGCATGATGTGCGCCCCACATAATTTGCGCCCCACAGGATGTGCAACCACAGTTTTTTATTAATTTGATTTAAAAAAAAAATTGTAATTTGTTTTTAATATTATTTTTATTTATGTGCGCAGCAGGATGTGTGCCGCAGGATGTGCGCCCCACAGAATTTGCGCCCCACAGGATGTACAAGCACAGTTTTTTTATTAATTTGATTTAAATATTTTTTTTTGTAAAAATATTTTAATATTATTTTTATTTTATGTGCGCAGCAGGATGTGCGCTTCAGGATGTGCGCCCCACAGAATTTGCGCCCTACAGGATGAGCATGCACAGTTTTTTTATTAATTGTTTTAAATATTTTTTTTGTAAAGATGTTTTAATATTATTTTTATCTATGTGCGCAGCAGGATGTGCGCCGCAGTCTGTGCGCCCCACATAATTTGCGCCCCACAGGATGTGCATCCACAGTTTTTTATTAATTTGATTTAAATATTTTTTTCTGTAAAAATGTTTTAATATTATTTTTATTTATGTGCGCAGCAGGATGTGCGCCGCATGATATGCGCCCCACATAATTTGCGCCCCACAGGATGTGCAAGCACAGTTTTTGTATTAATTTGATTTAAATATATTTTTTTGTAAAAATGTTTTAATATTATTTTTATTTATGTGCGCAGCAGGATGTGCGCCGCAGGATGTGCGCCCCACATAATTTGCGCCCCACAGGATGTGCAAGCACAGTTTTTTTATTAATTTGATTTAAATATTTTTTTTTGTAAAAATGTTTTAATATTATTTTTATTTATGTGCGCAGCAGGATATGCGCCGCAGGATGTGCGCCCCACAGAATTTGCGCCCCACAGGATGTGCAAGGACAGTTTTTTTATTAATCTGATTTTTAAAAACAAATTGTAATTTGTTTCAATATTATTTTTATTTATGTGCGCAGCAGGATGTGTGCCGCAGGATGTGCGCCCCACAGAATTTGCGCCCCACAGGATGTGCAAGCACAGTTTTTTTATTAATTTGATTTAAATATTTTTTTTTGTAAAAATGTTTTAATATTATTTTTATTTATGTGCGCAGCAGGATGTGCGCCGCAGGATGTGCGCCCCACAGAATTTGCGCCCCACAGGATGTGCAATCACATTTTTTTTATTAATTTGATTTAAAAAAAAAAATTGTAAATTTTTTTTAATTTCATTTTTATTCATGTGCGCAGCAGGATGTGCGCCCCACAGGATGTGCAAGGACAGTTTTTTTATTAATTTGATTTAAAAAAAAAAAAATGTAATTTGTTTTTAATATTATTTTTATTTATGTGCGCAGCAGGATGTGCGCCCCACAGAATTTGCGCCCCACAGGATATGCAAGCACAGTTTTTTTATTAATTTGATTTAAAAAAAAAAAAATGTAATTTGTTTTTAATATTATTTTTAATTATGTGCGCAGCAGGATGTGCGCCGCAGTCTGTGCGCCCCACATAATTTGCGCCCCACAGGATGTGCAACCACAGTTTTTTATTAATTTGATTTAAATATTTTTTTTTGTAAAAATGTTTTAATATTATTGTTATTCATGTGCGCAGCAGGATGTGCGCCGCAGGATGTGCGCCCCACAGAATATGCGCCCCACAGGATGTGCAAGCACAGTTTTTTTATTAATTTGATTTAAAAAAAAATAATTGTAAATTGTTTTTAATATTATTTTTATTTATGTGCGCAGCAGGATGTGCGCCGCAGGATGTGCGCCCCACATAATTTGCGCCCCTAAGGATGTGCAAGCACAGTTTTTTTATTAATTTGATTTAAATATTTTTTTTTGTAAAAATGTTTTAATATTATTTTTATTTATGTGTGCAGCAGGATGTGTGCCGCAGGATGTGCGCCCCACAGAATTTGCGCCCCACAGGATGTGCAAGCAAGGTTTTTTATTAGTTATATTTAAATATTTTTTTTTGTAAAAATGTTTTAATATTATTTTTATTTATGTGCGCAGCAGGATGTGCGCCCCACAGAATTTGCGCCCCACAGGATGTGCAAGGACAGTTTTTTTATTAATTTGATTTAAAAAAAAAAAATTGTAATTTGTTTTTAATATTATTTTTATTTATGTGCGCAGTAGGATGTGCGCTGCATGATGTGCACCCCACATAATTTGCGCCCCACAGGATGAGCAAGCACAGTTTTTTTATTAATTTGATTTAAAAAAAAAAAATGTAAAAATGTTTTAATATTATTTTTATTTATGTGCGCAGCAGGATGTGTGCCTCAGGGTGTGCGCCCCACAGAATTTGCGCCCCACAGGATGTGCAAGGACAGTTTTTTCATTAATTTGATTTAAAAAAAAAAAATTGTAATTTGTTTTTAATATTATTTTTATTTATGTGCGCAGCAGGATGTGCGCCGCATGATGTGGGCCCCACATAATTTGCGCCCCACAGGATGAGCAAGCACAGTTTTTTTATTAATTTGATTTAAAAAAAAAAAATGTAAAAATGTTTTAATATTATTTTTATTTATGTGCGCAGCAGGATGTGTGCCGCAGGATGTGCGCCCCACAGAATTTGCGCCCCACAGGATGTGCAAGGACAGTTTTTTTATTAATTTGATTTAAAAAAAAAAAAATTGTAATTTGTTTTTAATATTATTTTTATTTATGTGCGCAGCAGGATGTGCGCCGCAGGATGTGCGCCCCACAGAATTTGCGCCCCACAGGATGTGCAAGCACAGTTTTTTTATTAATTTGATTTAAATATTTTTTTTTGTAAAAATGTTTTAATATTATTTGTATTAATGTGCGCAGCTGGATGTGCGCCGCAGGATGTGCGCCCCACAGAATTTGCGCCCCACAGGATGTGCAAGCACAGTTTTTTTATTAATTTGATTTAAATATTTTTTTTTGTAAAAATGTTTTAACAGTATTTTTATTTATATGCGCAGCAGGATGTGCGCCGCAGGATGTGCGCCCCACAGAATTTGCGCCCCACAGGATGTTCAAGCACAGTTTTTTTATTAATTTGATTTAAAAAAAAATAATTGTAAATTGTTTTTAATATTATTTTTATTTATGTGCGCAGCAGGATGTGCGCCGCAGGATGTGCGCCCCACATAATTTGCGCCCCACAGGATGTGCAAGCACAGTTTTTTTATTAATCTGATTTAAATATTTTTTTTTGTAAAAATGTTTTAATATTATTTTTATTTATGTGCGCATCAGGATGTGCGCCGCAGGATGTGCGCCCCACAGAATTTGCGCCACACAGGATGTGCAAGGACAGTTTTTTTATTAATTTGATTTAAAAAAAAAAATTGTAATTTGTTTTTAATATTATTTTTATTTATGTGCGCAGCAGGATGTGCGCCGCAGGATGTGCGCCCCACAGAATTTGCGCCCCACAGGATGTGCAAGCACAGTTTTTTTATTAATTTGATTTAAATATTTTTTTTTGTAAAAATGTTTTAATATTATTTTTATTTATGTGCGCAGCAGGATGTGCGCCGCAGGATGTGCGCCCCACAGAATTTGCGCCCCACAGGATGTGCAAGGACAGTTTTTTTATTAATTTGATTTAAATATTTTTTTTGTAAAAATGTTTTAATATTATTTTTATTCATGTGCGCAGCAGGATTTGCGCCGCAGGATGTGCGCCCCACAGAATTTGCGCCCCACAGGATGTGCAAGGACAGTTTTTTTATTAATTTGATTTAAAAAAAAAATTGTAATTTGTTTTTAATATTATTTTTATTTATGTGCGCAGCAGGATGTGCGCCGCAGGATTTGCGGCCCACAGAATTTGCGCCCCACAGGATGTGCAAGCACAGTTTTTTTATTAATTTGATTTAAAAAAAAAATTGTAATTTGTTTTTAATATTATTTTTATTTATGTGCGCAGCAGGATGTGCGCCCCACAGAATTTGCGCCCCACAGGATGTGCAAGCACAGTTTTTTTATTAATTTGATTTAAATATTTTTTTTTGTAAAAATGTTTTAATATTATTTTTATTTATGTGCACAGCAGGATATGCGCCGCAGGATGTGCGCCCCACAGAATTTGCGCCCCACAGGATGTGCAAGGACAGTTTTTTTATTAATTTGATTTTTAAAAAAAAATTGTAATTTGTTTTTAATATTATTTTTATTTATGTGCGCAGCAGGATGTGCGCCGCAGTCTGTGCGCCCCACATAATTTGCGCCCCACAGGATGTGCAACCACAGTTTTTTATTAATTTGATTTAAATATTTTTTTCTGTAAAAATGTTTTAATATTATTTTTATTTATGTGCGCAGCAGGATGTGCGCCGCATGATATGCGCCCCACATAATTTGCGCCCCACAGGATGTGCAAGCACAGTTTTTGTATTAATTTGATTTAAATATATTTTTTTGTAAAAATGTTTTAATATTATTTTTATTTATGTGCGCAGCAGGATGTGCGCCCCACATAATTTGCGCCCCACAGGATGTGCAAGCACAGTTTTTTTATTAATTTGATTTTAATATATTTTTTTGTAAAAATGTTTTAATATTATTTTTATTTATGTGCGCAGCAAGATGTGCGCCCCACAGAATTTGCGCCCCACAGGATGTGCAAGCACAGTTTTTTTATTAATTTGATTTAAAAAAAAAATTGTAATTTGTTTTTAATATTATTTTTATTTATGTGCGCAGCAGGATGTGCGCCCCACAGAATTTGCGCCCCACAGGATGTGCAAGCACAGTTTTTTTATTAATTTGATTTAAATATTTTTTTTTGTAAAAATGTTTTAATATTATTTTTATTTATGTGCGCAGCAGGATGTGCGCCGCAGGATGTGCGCCCCACAGAATTTGCGCCCCACAGGATGTGCAAGGACAGTTTTTTTATTAATTTGATTTTTAAAAAAAAATTGTAATTTGTTTTTAATATTATTTTTATTTATGTGCGCAGCAGGATGTGCGCCGCAGTCTGTGCGCCCCACATAATTTGCGCCCCACAGGATGTGCAACCACAGTTTTTTATTAATTTGATTTAAATATTTTTTTCTGTAAAAATGTTTTAATATTATTTTTATTTATGTGCGCAGCAGGATGTGCGCCGCATGATATGCGCCCCACATAATTTGCGCCCCACAGGATGTGCAAGCACAGTTTTTGTATTAATTTGATTTAAATATATTTTTTTGTAAAAATGTTTTAATATTATTTTTATTTATGTGCGCAGCAGGATGTGCGCCCCACATAATTTGCGCCCCACAGGATGTGCAAGCACAGTTTTTTTATTAATTTGATTTAAAAAAAAAAAATTGTAAATTTGTTTCAATATTATTTTTATTTATGTGCGCAGCAGGATGTGTGCCGCAGGATGTGCGCCCCACATAATTTGCGCCCCACAGGATGTGCAAGCACAGTTTTTTTATTAATTTGATTTTAATATATTTTTTTGTAAAAATGTTTTAATATTATTTTTATTTATGTGCGCAGCAGGATGTGCGCCCCACAGAATTTGCGCCCCACAGGATGTGCAAGCACAGTTTTTTTATTAATTTGATTTAAATATTTTTTTTTGTAAAAATGTTTTAATATTATTTGTATTAATGTGCGCAGCTGGATGTGCGCCGCAGGATGTGCGCCCCACAGAATTTGCGCCCCAAAGGATGTGCAAGCACAGTTTTTTTATTAATTTGATTTAAAAAAAAATAATTGTAAATTGTTTTTAATATTATTTTTATTTATGTGCGCAGCAGGATGTGCACCGCAGGATGTGCGCCCCACATAATTTGCGCCCCACAGGATGTGCAAGCACAGTTTTTTTATTAATTTGATTTAAATATTTTTTTTTGTAAAAATGTTTTAATATCATTTTTATTCATGTGCGCAGCAGGATTTGCGCCGCAGGATGTGCGCCCCACAGAATTTGCGCCCCACAGGATGTGCAAGCACAGTTTTTTTATTAATTTGATTTAAAAAAAAATAATTGTAAATTGTTTTTAATATTATTTTTATTTATTTGCGCAGCAGGATGTGCGCCGCAGGATGTGCGCCCCACATAATTTGCGTCCCACAGGATGTGCAAGCACAGTTTTTTTATTAATTTGATTTTAATTTATTTTTTTGTAAAAATGTTTTAATATTATTTTTATTTATGTGCGCAGCAGGATGTGCGCCCCACAGAATTTGCGCCCCACAGGATGTGCAAGCACAGTTTTTTTATTAATTTGATTTAAATATTTTTTTTGTAAAAATGTTTTAAGATTATTTGTATTAATGTGCGCAGCTGGATGTGCGCCGCAGGATGTGCGCCCCACAGAATTTGCGCCCCACAGGATGTGCAAGCACAGTTTTTTTATTAATTTGATTTAAATATTTTTTTTTGTAAAAATGTTTTAATATTATTTTTATTTATGTGCGCAGCAGGATGTGTGCCGCAGGATGTGCGCCCCACAGAATTTGCGCCCCACAGGATGTGCAAGCACAGTTTTTTTATTAATTTGATTTAAAAAAAAATAATTGTAAATTGTTTTTAATATTATTTTTATTTATTTGCGCAGCCGGATGTGCGCCGCAGGATGTGCGCCCCACATAATTTGCGCCCCACAGGATGTGCTAGCACAGTTTTTTTATTAATTTGATTTTAATATATTTTTTTGTAAAAATGTTTTAATATTATTTTTATTTATGTGCGCAGCAGGATGTGCGCCCCACAGAATTTGCGCCCCACAGGATGTGCAAGGACAGTTTTTTTATTAATTTGATTTAAAAAAAAAAAATTGTAATTTGTTTTTAATATTATTTTTATTTATGTGCGCAGCAGGATGTGTGCCGCAGGATGTGCGCCCCACAGAATTTGCGCCCCACAGGATGTGCAAGCACAGTTTTTTTATTAGTTACATTTAAAAAACATTTTTGTAAAAATGTTTTAATATTATTTTTATTTATGTGCGCAGCAGGATGTGCACCGCAGGATGTGCGCCCCACATAATTTGCGCCCCACAGGATGTGCAAGCACAGTTTTTTTATTAATTTGATTTAAATATTTTTTTTTGTAAAAATGTTTTAATATCATTTTTATTCATGTGCGCAGCAGGATTTGCGCCGCAGGATGTGCGCCCCACAGAATTTGCGCCCCACAGGATGTGCAAGGACAGTTTCTTTATTAATTTGATTTAAAAAAAAAATTGTAATTTGTTTTTAATATTATTTTTATTTATGTGCGCAGCAGGATGTGTGCCGCAGGATGTGCGCCCCACAAAATTTGCGCCCCACAGGATGTGCAAGGACAGTTTTTTTATTAATTTCATTTAAAAAAAAAAAAATTGTAATTTGTTTTTAATATTATTTTTATTTATGTGCGCAGCAGGATGTGCGCCGCATGATGTGCGCCCCACATAATTTGCGCCCCACAGGATGTGCAAGCACAGTTTTTTTATTAATTTGATTTAAAAAAAAAAAATTGTAAATTTGTTTCAATATTATTTTTATTTATGTGCGCAGCAGGATGTGTGCCGCAGGATGTGCGCCCCACATAATTTGCGCCCCACAGGATGTGCAAGCACAGTTTTTTTATTAATTTGATTTTAATATATTTTTTTGTAAAAATGTTTTAATATTATTTTTATTTATGTGCGCAGCAGGATGTGCGCCCCACAGAATTTGCGCCCCACAGGATGTGCAAGGACAGTTTTTTTATTAATTTGATTTAAAAAAAAAAAATTGTAATTTGTTTTTAATATTATTTTTATTTATGTGCGCAGCAGGATGTGTGCCGCAGGATGTGCGCCCCACAGAATTTGCGCCCCACAGGATGTGCAAGCACAGTTTTTTTATTAGTTACATTTAAAAAAATTTTTTGTAAAAATGTTTTAATATTATTTTTATTTATGTGCGCAGCAGGATGTGCACCGCAGGATGTGCGCCCCACATAATTTGCGCCCCACAGGATGTGCAAGCACAGTTTTTTTATTAATTTGATTTAAATATTTTTTTTTGTAAAAATGTTTTAATATCATTTTTATTCATGTGCGCAGCAGGATTTGCGCCGCAGGATGTGCGCCCCACAGAGTTTGCGCCCCACAGGATGTGCAAGGACAGTTTCTTTATTAATTTGATTTAAAAAAAAAATTGTAATTTGTTTTTAATATTATTTTTATTTATGTGCGCAGCAGGATGTGTGCCGCAGGATGTGCGCCCCACAAAATTTGCGCCCCACAGGATGTGCAAGGACAGTTTTTTTATTAATTTCATTTAAAAAAAAAATAAATTGTAATTTGTTTTTAATATTATTTTTATTTATGTGCGCAGCAGGATGTGCGCCGCATGATGTGCGCCCCACATAATTTGCGCCCCACAGGATGTGCAAGCACAGTTTTTTTATTAATTTGATTTTAATATATTTTTTTGTAAAAATGTTTTAATATTATTTTTATTTATGTGCGCAGCAGGATGTGCGCCCCACAGAATTTGCGCCCCACAGGTTGTGCAAGCACAGTTTTTTTATTAATTTGATTTAAATATTTTTTTTTGTAAAAATGTATTAATATTATTTGTATTAATGTGCGCAGCTGGATGTGTGCCGCAGGATGTGCGCCCCACAGAATTTGCGCCCCACAGGATGTGCAAGCACAGTTTTTTTATTAATTTGATTTAAATATTTTTTTTTGTAAAAATGTTTTAATATTATTTGTATTAATGTGCGCAGCTGGATGTGCGCCGCAGGATGTGCGCCCCACAGAATTTGCGCCCCAAAGGATGTGCAAGCACAGTTTTTTTATTAATTTGATTTAAAAAAAAATAATTGTAAATTGTTTTTAATATTATTTTTATTTATGTGCGCAGCAGGATGTGCACCGCAGGATGTGCGCCCCACATAATTTGCGCCCCACAGGATGTGCAAGCATAGTTTTTTTATTAATTTCATTTAAATATTTTTTTTTGTAAAAATGTTTTAATATTATTTTTATTTATGTGCGCAGCAGGATGTGCGCCGCAGGATGTGTGCCCCACAGAATTTGCGCCCCACAGGATGTGCAAGGACAATTTTTTTATTAATTTGATTTTTTTAAAAAAATTGTAATTTGTTTTTAATATTATTTTTATTTATGTGCGCAGCAGGATGTGCGCCGCAGGATGTGCGCCCCACAGAATTTGCGCCCCACAGGATGTGCAGGCACATTTTTTTTATTAATTTGATTTAAAAAAAAAAAATTGTAAATTTGTTTTAATTTTATTTTTATTTATTTGCGCAGCAGGATGTGCGCCCCACATAATTTGCGCCCCACAGGATGTGCAAGGACAGTTTTTTTATTAATTTGATTTAAAAAAAAAAAATTGTAATTTGTTTTTAATATTATTTTTATTTATGTGCACAGCAGGATGTGCGCCGCAGGATGTGCGCCCCACAGAATTTGCGCCCCACAGGATGTGCAAGCACAGTTTTTTTATTAATTTGATTTAAATATTTTTTTTTGTAAAAATGTTGTAACATTATTTTTATTTATGTGCGCAGCAGGATGTGCAACCCACAGAATTTTCGCCCCACAGGATGTGCAAGCACAGTTTTTTTATTAATTTGATTTAAAAAAAAAAATTGTAATTTGTTTTTAATATTATTTTTTTTTATGTGCGTAGCAGGATGTGTGCTGCAGGATGTGCGCCCCACAGAATTTGCGCCCCACAGGATGTGCAAGCACAGTTTTTTTATTAATTTGATTTAAATATTTTTTTTTGTAAAAATGTTTTAATAATATTTTTATTTATGTGCGCAGCAGGATGTGTGCCGCAGGATGTGCGCCCCACAGAATTTGCGCCCCACAGGATGTGCAAGCACAGTTTTTTTATTAGTTATATTTAAAAAAAAAAAATTGTAATTTGTTTTTAATATTATTTTTATTTATGTGCGCAGCAGGATGTGCGCCGCATGATGTACGCCCCACATAATTTGCGCCTCACAGGATGTGCAAGCACAGTTTTTTTATTAATTTGATTTAAATATTTTTTTTTGTAAAAATGTTTTAATATTATTTTTATTTATGTGCGCAGCAGGATGTGTGCCGCAGGATGTGCGCCCCACAGAATTTGCGCCCCACAGGATGTGCAAGCACAGTTTTTTTATTAGTTATATTTAAATATTTTTTTTTGTAAAAATGTTTTAATATTATTTTTATTAATGTGCTCAGCAGGATTTGCGCCGCAGGAGGTGCGCCCCACAGAATTTGCGCCACACAGGATGTGCAAGGACAGTTTTTTTATTAATTTGATTTAAAAAAAAAATTGTGATTTGTTTTTAATATTATTTTTATTTATGTGCGCAGCAGGATGTGCGCCCCACAGAATTTGCGCCCCACAGGATGTGCAACCACAGTTTTTTTATTAATTTGATTTAAATATTTTTTTCTGTAAAAATGTTTTAATATTATTTTTATTTATGTGAGCAGCCTGATGTGCGCCGCATGATATGCGCCCCACATAATTTGCGCCCCACAGGATGTGCAAGCACAGTTTTTGTATTAATTTGATTTAAATATATTTTTTTGTAAAAATGTTTTAATATTATTTTTATTTATGTGCGCAGCAGGATGTGCGCCGCAGGATGTGCGCCCCACATAATTTGCGCCCCACAGGATGTGCAAGCAAGGTTTTTTATTAGTTATATTTAAATATTTTTTTCTGTAAAAATGTTTTAATATTATTTTTATTTATGTGCGCAGCAGGATGTGTGCCGCAGGATGTGCGCCCCACAGAATTTGCGCCCCACAGGATGTGCAAGCAAGGTTTTTTATTAGTTATATTTAAATATTTTTTTTTGTAAAAATGTTTTAATATTATTTTTATTTATGTGCGCAGCAGGATGTGCGCCCCACAGAATTTGCGCCCCACAGGATGTGCAAGGACAGTTTTTTTATTAATTTGATTTAAAAAAAAAAAATTGTAATTTGTTTTTAATATTATTTTTATTTATGTGCGCAGCAGGATGTGCGCTGCATGATGTGCACCCCACATAATTTGCGCCCCACAGGATGAGCAAGCACAGTTTTTTTATTAATTTGATTTAAAAAAAAAAAATGTAAAAATGTTTTAATATTATTTTTATTTATGTGCGCAGCAGGATGTGTGCCTCAGGATGTGCGCCCCACAGAATTTGCGCCCCACAGGATGTGCAAGGACAGTTTTTTTATTAATTTGATTTAAAAAAAAAAAATTGTAATTTGTTTTTAATATTATTTTTATTTATGTGCGCAGCAGGATGTGCGCCGCATGATGTGCGCCCCACATAATTTGCGCCCCACAGGATGAGCAAGCACAGTTTTTTTATTAATTTGATTTAAAAAAAAAAAATGTAAAAATGTTTTAATATTATTTTTATTTATGTGCGCAGCAGGATGTGTGCCGCAGGATGTGCGCCCCACAGAATTTGCGCCCCACAGGATGTGCAAGCACAGTTTTTTTATTAATTTGATTTAAAAAAAAAAAATGTAAAAATGTTTTAATATTATTTTTATTTATGTGCGCAGCAGGATGTGTGCCGCAGGATGTGCGCCCAACAGAATTTGCGCCACACAGGATGTGCAAGGACAGTTTTTTTATTAATTTGATTTAAAAAAAAAAATTATAATTTGTTTTTAATATTATTTTTATTTATGTGCGCAGCAGGATGTGCGCCGCAGGATGTGCGCCCCACAGAATTTGCGCCCCACAGGATGTGCAAGCACAGTTTTTTTATTAATTTGATTTAAATATTTTTTTTTGTAAAAATGTTTTAATATTATTTTTATTTATGTGCGCAGCAGGATGTGCGCCGCAGGATGTGCGCCCCACAGAATTTGCGCCCCACAGGATGTGAGGGGACAGTTTTTTTATTAATTTGATTTAAATATTTTTTTTGTAAAAATGTTTTAATATCATTTTTATTTATGTGCGCAGCAGGATGTGCGCCGCAGAATGTGCGCCCCTCAGAATTTGCGCCCCACAGGATGTGCAAGCACAGTTTTTTTATTAATTTGATTTAAATATTTTTTTTTGTAAAAATGTTTTAATATTATTTTTATTCATGTGCGCAGCAGGATTTGCGCCGCAGGATGTGCGCCCCACAGAATTTGCGCCCCACAGGATGTGCAAGGACAGTTTTTTTATTAATTTGATTTAAAAAAAAAATTGTAATTTGTTTTTAATATTATTTTTATTTATGTGCGCAGCAGGATGTGCGCCGCAGGATTTGCGGCCCACAGAATTTGCGCCCCACAGGATGTGCAAGCACAGTTTTTTTATTAATTTGATTTAAATATTTTTTTTTGTAAAAATGTTTTAATATTATTTTTATTTATGTGCGCAGCAGGATGTGCGCCGCAGGATGTGCGCCCCACAGAATTTGCGCCCCACAGGATGTGCAAGGACAGTTTTTTTATTAATTTGATTTTTAAAAAAAAATTGTAATTTGTTTTTAATATTATTTTTATTTATGTGCGCAGCAGGATGTGCGCCGCAGTCTGTGCGCCCCACATAATTTGCGCCCCACAGGATGTGCAACCACAGTTTTTTATTAATTTGATTTAAATATTTTTTTCTGTAAAAATGTTTTAATATTATTTTTATTTATGTGCGCAGCAGGATGTGCGCCGCATGATATGCGCCCCACATAATTTGCGCCCCACAGGATGTGCAAGCACAGTTTTTGTATTAATTTGATTTAAATATTTTTTTTTGTAAAAATGTTTTAATATTACTTTTATTTATGTGCGCAGCAGGATGTGTGCCGCAGGATGTGCGCCCCACAGAATTTGCGCCCCACAGGATGTGCAAGCACAGTTTTTTTATTAATTTGATTTTAATATATTTTTTTGTAAAAATGTTTTAATATTATTTTTATTTATGTGCGCAGCAGGAGCTGCGCCGCATGATGTGCGCCCCACATAATTTTCGCCCCACAGGATGTGCAAGCACAGTTTTTTTATTAATTTGATTTTTAAAAACAAATTGTAATTTGTTTCAATATTATTTTTATTTATGTGCGCAGCAGGATGTGTGCCGCAGGATGTGCGCCCCACAGAATTTGCGCCCCACAGGATGTGCAAGCACAGTTTTTTTATTAATTTGATTTAAATATTTTTTTTTGTAAAAATGTTTTAATATTATTTTTATTTATGTGCGCAGCAGGATGTGCGCCGCAGGATGTGCGCCCCACAGAATTTGCGCCCCACAGGATGTGCAATCACATTTTTTTTATTAATTTGATTTAAAAAAAAAAAATTGTAAATTTTTTTTAATTTCATTTTTATTCATGTGCGCAGCAGGATGTGCGCCCCACAGGATGTGCAAGGACAGTTTTTTTATTAATTTGATTTAAAAAAAAAAAAATGTAATTTGTTTTTAATATTATTTTTATTTATGTGCGCAGCAGGATGTGCGCCCCACAGAATTTGCGCCCCACAGGATGTGCAAGCACAGTTTTTTTATTAATTTGATTTAAAAAAAAAAAAATGTAATTTGTTTTTAATATTATTTTTATTTATGTGCACAGCAGGATGTGCGCCCCACAGGATGTGCAAGCACAGTTTTTTTATTAATTTGATTTAAATATTTTTTTTTGTAATAATGTTTTAACATTATTTTTATTTATATGCGCAGCAGGATGTGCGCCGCAGGATTTGCGCCCCACAGAATTTGCGCCCCACAGAATGTGCAAGCACAGTTTTTTTATTAATTTGATTTAAATATATTTTTTTTGTAAAAATATTTTAATATTATTTTTATTTCATGTGCGCAGCAGGATGTGCGCTTCAGGATGTGCGCCCCACAGAATTTGCGCCCTACAGGATGTGCAAGCACAGTTTTTTTATTAATTTGATTTAAATATTTTTTTTTGTAAAAATATTTTGATATTATTTTTATTTCATGTGCGCAGCAGGATGTGCGCTTCAGGATGTGCGCCCCACAGAATTTGCACCCTACAGGATGTGCAAGCACAGGTTTTTTATTAATTTGATTTAAATATTTTTTTTTGTAAAGATGTTTTAATATTATTATTATTATTAATGTGCGCAGCAGGATGTGCGCCGCAGTCTGTGCGCCCCACATAATTTGCGCCCCACAGGATGTGCAACCACAGTTTTTTATTAATTTGATTTAAATATTTTTTTTTGTAAAAATGTTTTAATATTATTGTTATTCATGTGCGCAGCAGGATGTGCGCCGCAGGATGTGCGCCCCACAGAATTTGCGCCCCACAGAATTTGCGCCCCACAGGATGTGCAAGGACAGTTTTTTTATTAATTTGATTTAAAAAAAAAAATTATAATTTGTTTTTAATATTATTTTTATTTATGTGCGCAGCAGGATGTGCGCCGCAGGATGTGCGCCCCACAGAATTTGCGCCCCACAGGATGTGCAAGCACAGTTTTTTTATTAATTTGATTTAAAAAAAAAATTGTAATTTGTTTTTAATATTATTTTTATTTATGTGCGCAGCAGGATGTGCGCCCCACAGAATTTGCGCCCCACAGGATGTGCAAGCACAGTTTTTTTATTAATTTGATTTAAATATTTTTTTTTGTAAAAATGTTTTAATATTATTTTTATTTATGTGCGCAGCAGGATGTGTGCCGCAGGATGTGCGCCCCACAGAATTTGCGCCCCACAGGATGTGCAAGGACAGTTTTTTTATTAATTTGATTTTTAAAAAAAAATTGTAATTTGTTTTTAATATTATTTTTATTTATGTGCGCAGCAGGATGTGCGCCGCAGTCTGTGCGCCCCACATAATTTGCGCCCCACAGGATGTGCAACCACAGTTTTTTATTAATTTGATTTAAATATTTTTTTCTGTAAAAATGTTTTAATATTATTTTTATTTATGTGCGCAGCAGGATGTGCGCCGCATGATATGCGCCCCACATAATTTGCGCCCCACAGGATGTGCAAGCACAGTTTTTGTATTAATTTGATTTAAATATTTTTTTTTGTAAAAATGTTTTAATATTACTTTTATTTATGTGCGCAGCAGGATGTGTGCCGCAGGATGTGCGCCCCACAGAATTTGCGCCCCACAGCATGTGCAAGCACAGTTTTTTTATTAATTTGATTTTAATATATTTTTTTGTAAAAATGTTTTAATATTATTTTTATTTATGTGCGCAGCAGGAGCTGCGCCGCATGATGTGCGCCCCACATAATTTTCGCCCCACAGGATGTGCAAGCACAGTTTTTTTATTAATTTGATTTAAATATTTTTTTTTGTAAAAATGTTTTAATATTATTTTTATTTATGTGCGCAGCAGGATGTGCGCCGCAGGATGTGCGCCACACATAATTTGCGCCCCACAGGATGTGCAAGCACAGTTTTTTTATTAATTTGATTTAAATATTTTTTTTTGTAAAAATGTTTTAATATTATTTTTATTTATGTGCGCAGCAGGATGTGCGCCGCAGGATGTGCGCCCCACAGAATTTGCGCCCCACAGGATGTGCAACCACAGTTTTTTATTAATTTGATTTAAATATTTTTTTTTGTAAAAATGTTTTAATATTATTTTTATTTATGTGCGCAGCAGGATGTGCGCCCCACAGAATTTGCGCCCCACAGGATGTGCAAGGACAGTTTTTTTATTAATTTGATTTAAAAAAAAAAAATTGTAATTTGTTTTTAATATTATTTTTATTTATGTGCGCAGCAGGATGTGCGCCGCAGGATGTGCGCCCCACAGAATTTGCGCCCCACAGGATGTGCAAGCACAGTTTTTTTATTAATTTGATTTAAATATTTTTTTTTGTAAAAATATATTAATATTATTTTTATTTTATATGAACAGCAGGATGTGCGCTTCAGTATGTGCGCCCCACAGAATTTGCGCCCTACAGGATGTGCAAGCACAGTTTTTTTATTAATTTCATTTAATTATTTTTTTTTGTAAAAATGTTTTAATATTATTATTATTAATGTGCGCAGATGGATGTGCGCCGCATGATGTACGCCCCACATAATTTGCGCCCCACAGGATGAGCAAGCACAGTTTTTTTATTAATTGTTTTAAATATTTTTTTTGTAAAGATGTTTTAATATTATTTTTATCTATGTGCGCAGCAGGATGTGCGCCGCAGTCTGTGCGCCCCACATCATTTGCGCCCCACAGGATGTGCAACCACAGTTTTTTATTAATTTGATTTAAATATTTTTTTCTGTAAAAATGTTTTAATATTATTTTTATTTATGTGCGCAGCAGGATGTGCGCCGCATGATGTGCGCCCCACATAATTTGCCCCCCACAGGATGTGCAAGCACAGTTTTTTTATTAATTTGATTTAAATATTTTTTTTTGTAAAAATGTTTTAATATTATTTGTATTAATGTGCGCAGCTGGATGTGCGCCGCAGGATGTGCGCCCCACAGAATTTGCGCCCCAAAGGATGTGCAAGCACAGTTTTTTTATTAATTTGATTAAAAAAAAAATAATTGTAATTTGTTTTTAATATTATTTTTATTTATGTGCGCAGCAGGATGTGCGCCGCAGGATGTGCGCCCCACAGAATTTGCGCCCCACAGGATGTGCAAGCACAGTTTTTTTATTAATTTGATTTAAAAAAAAAAATTGTAATTTGTTTTTAATATTATTTTTATTTATGTGCGCAGCAGGATGTGCGCCGCAGGATGTGCGCCCCACAGAATTTGCGCCCCACAGGATGTGCAAGCACAGTTTTTTTATTAATTTGATTTAAAAAAAAAATTGTAATTTGTTTTTAATATTATTTTTATTTATGTGCGCAGCAGGATGTGCGCCGCAGTCTGTGCGCCCCACATAATTTGCGCCCCACAGGATGTGCAACCACAGTTTTTTATTAATTTGATTTAAATATTTTTTTCTGTAAAAATGTTTTAATATTATTTTTATTTATGTGCGCAGCAGGATGTGCGCCGCATGATGTGCGCCCCACATAATTTGCGCCCCACAGGATGTGCAAGCACAGTTTTTGTATTAATTTGATTTAAATATATTTTTTTGTAAAAATATTTTAATATTATTTTTATTTTATGTGCGCAGCAGGATGTGCGCTTCAGTATGTGTGCCCCACAGAATTTGCGCCCTACAGGATGTGCAAGCACAGTTTTTTTATTAATTTGATTTAATTATTTTTTTTGTAAAAATGTTTTAATATTATTATTATTAATGTGCGCAGATGGATGTGCGCCACATGATGTGCGCCCCACATCATTTGCGCCCTACAGGATGTGCAAGCACAGTTTTTTTATTAATTTGATTTAATTATTTTTTTTTGTAAAAATGTTTTAATATTATTATTATTAATGTGCGCAGATGGATGTGCGCCACATGATGTGCGCCCCACATCATTTGCGCCCTACAGGATGTGCAAGCACAGTTTTTTTATTAATTTGATTTAATTATTTTTTTTTGTAAAAATGTTTTAATATTATTATTATTAATGTGCGCAGATGGATGTGCGCCACATGATGTGCGCCCCACATCATTTGCGCCCCACAGGATGTGCAACCACAGTTTTTTATTAATTTGATTTAAATATTTTTTTCTGTAAAAATGTTTTAATATTATTTTTATTTATGTGCGCAGCAGGATGTGCGCCGCAGTCTGTGCGCCCCACATAATTTGCGCCCCACAGGATGTGCAACCACAGTTTTTTATTAATGTGATTTAAATATTTTTTTTTGTAAAAATGTTTTAATATTATTTTTATTTATGTGCGCAGCATGATGTGCGCCCCACAGAATTTGCGCCCCACAGGATGTGCAAGGACAGTTTTTTTATTAATTTGATTTAAAAAAAAAAAATTGTAATTTGTTTTTAATATTATTTTTATTTATGTGCGCAGCAGGATGTGCGCCGCAGGATGTGCGCCCCACAGAATTTGCGCCCCACAGGATGTGCAAGCACAGTTTTTTTATTAATTTGATTTAAAAAAAAAAATTGTAATTTGTTTTTAATATTATTTTTATTTATGTGCGCAGCAGGATGTGCGCCGCAGGATGTGCGCCCCACAGAATTTGCGCCCCACAGGATGTGCAAGCACAGTTTTTTTATTAATTTGATTTAAATATTTTTTTTTGTAAAAATATTTTAATATTATTTTTATTTTATATGCGCAGCAGGATGTGCGCTTCAGTATGTGCGCCCCACAGAATTTGCGCCCTACAGGATGTGCAAGCACAGTTTTTTTATTAATTTGATTTAATTATTTTTTTTTGTAAAAATGTTTTAATATTATTATTATTAATGTGCGCAGCAGGATGTGCGCCGCAGGATGTGCGCCCCACATAATTTGCGCCCCACAGGATGTGCAACCACAGTTTTTTATTAATTTGATTTAAATATTTTTTTCCTTAAAAATGTTTTAATATTATTTTTATGTATGTGCGCAGCAGGATGTGCGCCGCAGGATGTGCGCCCCACAGAATTTGCGCCCCACAGGATGTGCAAGCACAGTATTTTTATTAATTTGATTTTTAAAAAAAAATTGTAATTTGTTTTTAATATTATTTTTATTTAAGTGCGCAGCTCGATGTGCGCCACAGGATGTGCGCCCCACAGAATTTGCGCCCCACAGGATGTGCAAGCACAGTTTTTTTATTAATTTGATTTAAATATTTTTTTTTGTAAAAATGTTTTAATATTATTTTTATTTATGTGCGCAGCAGGATGTGCGCTCCACAGAATTTGCGCCCCACAGGATGTGCAAGCACAGTTTTTTTATTAATTTGATTTAAAAAAAAATAATTGTAAATTGTTTTTAATATTATTTTTATTTATGTGCGCAGCAGGATGTGCGCCGCAGGATGTGCGCCCCACAGGATGTGCAAGGACAGTTTTTTTATTAATTTGATTTAAAAAAAAAATTGTAATTTGTTTTTAATATTATTTTTATTTATGTGCGCAGCAGGATGTGCGCCGCAGGATGTGCGCCGCAGGATGTGCGCCCCACATAATTTGCGCCCCACAGGATGTGCAAGCACAGTTTTTTTATTAATTTGATTTAAATATTTTTTTTTGTAAAAATGTTTTAATATTATTATTATTAATGTGCGCAGCTGGATGTGCGCCGCATGATGTGCGCCCCACATAATTTGCGCCGCACAGGATGAGCAAGCACAGTTTTTTTATTAATTGTTTTAAATATTTTTTTTGTAAAGATGTTTTAATATTATTTTTATCTATGTGCGCAGCAGGATGTGCGCCGCAGTCTGTGCGCCCCACATAATTTGCGCCCCACAGGATGTGCAAGCAAGGTTTTTTATTAGTTATATTTAAATATTTTTTTCTGTAAAAATGTTTTAATATTATTTTTATTTATGTGCGCAGCAGGATGTGCGCCGCATGGTGTGCGCCCCACATAATTTGCGCCCCACAGGATGTGCAAGCACAGTTTTTTTTTTAATTTGATTTAAAAAAAAAATAATTGTAAATTGTTTTTAATATTATTTTTATTTATGTGTGCAGCAGGATGTGCGCCGCAGGATGTGCGCCCCACAGAATTTGCGCCCCACAGGATTTGCAAGCACAGTTTTTTTATTAGTTATATTTAAATATTTTTTTTTGTAAAAATGTTTTAATATTATTTTTATTTATGTGCGCAGCAGGATGTGCGCCGCATGATGTGCGCCCCACATCATTTTCGCCCCACAGGATGTGCAAGCACAGTTTTTTTATTAATTTGATTTAAAAAAAAAAATTGTAATTTGTTTTTAATATTATTTTTATTTATGTGCGCAGCAGGATGTGCCTCGCAGGATGTGCGCCCCACAGAATTTGCGCCCCACAGGATGTGCAAGCACAGTTTTCTTATTAATTTGATTTAAATATTTTTTTTTGTAAAAATGTTTTAATATTATTTTTATTTATGTGCGCAGCAGGATGTGCGCCGCAGGATGTGCGCCCCACAGAATTTGCGCCCCACAGGATGTGCAAGCACAGTTTTTTTATTAATTTGATTTAAATATTTTTTTTTGTAAAAATGTTTTAATATTATTTTTATTTATGTGCGCAGCAGGATGTGCGCCCCACAGAATTAGCGCCCCACAGGATGTGCAAGCACAGTTTTTTTATTAATTTGATTAAAAAAAAAATAATTGTAAATTGTTTTTAATATTATTTTTATTTATGTGCGCAGCAGGATGTGCGCCGCAGGATGTGCGCCCCACATAATTTGCGCCCCACAGGATGTGCAAGCACAGTTTTTTTATTAATTTGATTTAAATATTTTTTTTTGTAAAAATGTTTTAATATTATTTTTATTTATGTGCGCAGCAGGATGTGCGCCCCACAGAATTTGCGCCCCACAGGATGTGCAAGCACAGTTTTTTTATTAATTTGATTTAAATATTTTTTTTTGTAAAAATGTTTTAATATCATTTTTATTTATGTGCGCAGCACGATGTCTGCGCAGAATGTGCGCCCCTCAGAATTTGCGCCCCACAGGATGTGCAAGGACAGTTTTTTTATTAATTTGATTTAAATATTTTTTTTGTAAAAATGTTTTAATATAATTTGTATTTATGTGCGCAGCAGGATGTGCGCCGCAGGATGTGCGCCCCACAGAATTTGCGCCACACAGGATGTGCATGGACAGTTTTTTTATTAATTTGATTTAAAAAAATTTTTTTGTAAAAATGTTTTAATATTATTTTTATTTATGTGCGCAGCAGGATGTGCGCCGCAGGATGTGCGCCCCACAGAATTTGCGCCACACAGGATGTGCAAGGACAGTTTTTTTATTAATTTGATTTAAAAAAAAAAAATTGTAATTTGTTTTTAACATTATTTTTATTTATGTGCGCAGCAGGATGTGCGCCGCAGGATGTGCGCCCCACAGAATTTGCGCCCCACAGGATGTGCAAGGACAGTTTTTTTATTAATTTGATTTAAAAAAAAAAAATTGTAATTTGTTTTTAATATTATTTTTATTTATGTGCGCAGCAGGATGTGCGCTTCAGGATGTGCGCCCCACAGAATTTGCGCCCTACAGGATGTGCAAGCACAGTTTTTTTATTAATTTGATTTAAATATTTTTTTTTGTAAAAATGTTTTAATATTATTTTTATTTATGTGCGCAGCAGGATGTGCGCCGCAGGATGTGCGCCCCACAGAATTTGCGCCACACAGGATGTGCAAGGACAGTTTTTTTATTAATTTGATTTAAAAAAAAAAAATTGTAATTTGTTTTTAACATTATTTTTATTTATGTGCGCAGCAGGATGTGCGCCGCAGGATGTGCGCCCCACAGAATTTGCGCCCCACAGGATGTGCAAGGACAGTTTTTTTATTAATTTGATTTAAAAAAAAAAAATTGTAATTTGTTTTTAATATTATTTTTTTTTATGTGCGCAGCAGGATGTGCGCTTCAGGATGTGCGCCCCACAGAATTTGCGCCCTACAGGATGTGCAAGCACAGTTTTTTTATTAATTTGATTTAAATATTTTTTTTTGTAAAAATGTTTTAATATTATTATTATTAATGTGCGCAGCTGGATGTGCGCCGCATGATGTGCGCCCCACAGAATTTGCGCCCCACAGGATGTGCAAGGATAGTTTTTTTATTAATTTGATTTTAAAAAAAAAATTGTAATTTGTTTTTAATATTATTTTTATTTATGTGCGCCCCACAGAATTTGCGCCCCACAGGATGTGCAAGCACAGTTTTTTTTATTAATTTGATTTAAAAAAAAAAATTGTAATTTGTTTTTAATATTATTTTTATTTATGTGCGCAGCAGGATGTGTGCTGCAGGATGTGCGCCCCACAGAATTTGCGCCCCACAGGATGTGCAAGGACAGTTTTTTTATTAATTTGATTTTAAAAAAAAAATTGTAATTTGTTTTTAATATTATTTTTATTTATGTGCGCAGCAGGATGTGCGCCCCACAGAATTTGCGCCCCACAGGATGTGCAAGCACATTTTTTTATTAATTTGATTTAAATATTTTTATTTTGTAAAAATGTTTTAATATTATTTGTATTCATGTGTGCAGCAGGTTGTGCGCCCCACAGGATGTGCAAGGACAGTTTTTTTATTAATTTGATTTAAATATTTTTTTTTGTAAAAATGTTTTAATATTATTTTTATTTCTGTGCGCCGCAGGATGTGCACCCCACAGGATGTGCGCCCCACAGGATGTGCAAGCACAGTTTTTTTATTAATTTGATTTAAATATTTTTTTTTGTAAAGATGTTTTAATATTATTTTTATTTATGTGCGCAGCAGGATGTGCGCCGCAGGATGTGCGCCCCACAGAATTTGCGCCCCACAGGATGTGCAAGCACAGTTTTTTTATTAATTTGATTTAAAAAAAAATAATCGTAAATTGTTTTTAATATTATTTTTATTCATGTGCGCAGCAGGATGTGCGCCGCAGGATGTGCGCCCCACATAATTTGCGCCCCACAGGATGTGCAAGCACAGTTTTTTTATTAATTTGATTTAAAAAAAAAATAATTGTAAATTGTTTTTAATATTATTTTTATTTATGTGCGCCGCAGGAAGTGCGCCCCACAGAATTTGCGCCCCACAGGATGTGCAAGGACAGTTTTTTTATTAATTTGATTTAAAAAAAAAAAATTGTAATTTGTTTTTAATATTATTTTTATTTATGTGCGCAGCAGGATGTGCGCCGCATGATGTGCGCCCCACATAATTTGCGCCCCACAGGATGTGCAAGCACAGTTTTTTTATTAATTTGATTTAAAAAAAAAAAATTGTAAATTTGTTTCAATATTATTTTTATTTATGTGCGCAGCAGGATGTGTGCCGCAGGATGTGCGCCCCACAGAATTTGCGCCCCACAGGATGTGCAAGCACAGTTTTTTTATTAATTTGATTTTAATATATTTTTTTGTAAAAATGTTTTAATTTTATTTTTATTTATGTGCGCAGCAGGATGTGCGCCGCATGATGTACGCCCCACATAATTTTCACCCCACAGGATGTGCAAGCACAGTTTTTTTATTAATTTGATTTAAATATTTTTTTTTGTAAAAATGTTTTAATATTATTTTTATTTATGTGCGCAGCAGGATGTGTGCCGCAGGATGTGCGCCCCACAGAATTTGCGCCCCACAGGATGTGCAAGCACAGTTTTTTTATTAGTTATATTTTAATTTTTTTTTTTTTATAAAAATGTTTTAATATTATTTTTATTTATGTGCGCAGCAGGATGTGCGCCGCATGATGTGCGCCCCACATCATTTTCGCCCCACAGGATGTGCAAGCACAGTTTTTTTATTAATTTGATTTAAAAAAAAAAAATGTAATTTGTTTTTAATATTATTTTTATTTATGTGCGCAGCAGGATGTGCCTCGCAGGATGTGCGCCCCACAGAATTTGCGCCCCACAGGATGTGCAAGCACAGTTTTCTTATTAATTTGATTTAAATATTTTTTTTGTAAAAATGTTTTAATATTATTTTTATTTATGTGCGCAGCAGGATGTGCGCCGCAGGATGTGCGCCCCACAGAATTTGCGCCCCACAGGATGTGCAAGCACAGTTTTTTTATTAATTTGATTTAAATATTTTTTTTTAAGTAAAAATGTTTTAATATTATTTTTATTTATGTGCGCAGCAGGATGTGCGCCGCAGGATGTGCGCCCCACAGAATTTGCGCCCCACAGGATGTGCAAAGACAGTTTTTTTATTAATTTGATTTAAATATTTTTTTTGTAAAAATGTTTTAATATTATTTTTATTTATGTGCGCAGCAGGATGTGCGCCCAACAGAATTTGCGCCCCACAGGATGTGCAAGCACAGTTTTTTTGTTAATTTGATTTAAAAAAAAATAATTGTAAATTGTTTTTAATATTATTTTTATTTATGTGCGCCGCAGGATGTGCGCCCCACATAATTTGCGCCCCACAGGATGTGCAAGCACAGTTTTTTTATTAATTTGATTTAAAAAAAAAAAATTGTAATTTGTTTTTGTTATTATTTTTATTTATGTGCGCAGCAGGATGTGCGCCGCAGGATGTGCGCCCCACAGAATTTGCGCCCCACAGGATGTGCAAGGACAGTTTTTTATTAATTTGATTTAAATATTTTTTTTTGTAAAAATGTTTTAATATTATTTTTATTCATGTGCGCAGCAGGATTTGCGCCGCAGGATGTGCGCCCCACAGAATTTGCGCCCCACAGGATGTGTAAGGAAGGTTTTTTATTAATTTGATTTAAAAAAAAAAAATTGTAATTTGTTTTTAATATTATTTTTATTTATGTGCGCAGAAGGATGTGCGCCGCAGGATGTGCGCCCCACAGAATTTGCGCCCCACAGGATGTGCAAGCACAGTTTTTTTATTAATTTGATTTAAAAAAAAAAAATGTAATTTGTTTTTAATATTATTTTTATTTATGTGCGCAGCAGGATGTGCGCCCCACAGAATTTGCGCCCCACAGGATGTGCAAGCACAGTTTTTTTATTAATTTGATTTAAATATTTTTTTTTGTAAAAATGTTTTAACATTATTTTTATTTATATGCGCAGCAGGATGTGCGCCGCAGGATTTGCGCCCCACAGAATTTGCGCCCCACAGAATGTGCAAGCACAGTTTTTTTATTAATTTGATTTAAATATATTTTTTTTGTAAAAATATTTTAATATTATTTTTATTTCATGTGCGCAGCAGGATGTGCGCTTCAGGATGTGCGCCCCACAGAATTTGCGCCCTACAGGATGTGCAAGCACAGTTTTTTTATTAATTTGATTTAAATATTTTTTTTTGTAAAAATATTTTGATATTATTTTTATTTCATGTGCGCAGCAGGATGTGCGCTTCAGGATGTGCGCCCCACAGAATTTGCACCCTACAGGATGTGCAAGCACAGGTTTTTTATTAATTTGATTTAAATATTTTTTTCTGTAAAAATGTTTTAATATTATTTTTATTTATGTGCGCAGCAGGATGTGCGCCCCACAGAATTTGCGCCCCACAGGATGTGCAAGCACAGTTTTTTTATTAATTTGATTTAAAAAAAAATAATTGTAAATTGTTTTTAATATTATTTTTATTTATGTGCGCAGCAGGATGTGCGCCGCAGGATGTGCGCCCCACAGAATTTGCGCCCCACAGGATGTGCAAGCACAGTTTTTTTATTAATTTGATTTAAATATTTTTTTTTGTAAAAATGTTTTAATATTATTTGTATTAATGTGCGCAGCTGGATGTGCGCCGCAGGATGTGCGCCCCACAGAATTTGCGCCCCACAGGATGTGCAAGCACAGTTTTTTTATTAATTTGATTTAAATATTTTTTTTTGTAAAAATGTTTTAACATTATTTTTATTTATATGCGCAGCAGGATGTGCGCCGCAGGATGTGCGCCCCACAGAATTTGCGCCCCACAGGATGTGCAAGCACAGTTTTTTTATTAATTTGATTTAAATATTTTTTTTTGTAAAAATGTTTTAATATTATTTTTATTTATGATCGCAGCAGGATGTGCGCAGCAGGATGTGCGCCCCACAGAATTTGCGCCCCACAGGATGTTCAAGCACAGTTTTTTTATTAATTTGATTTAAAAAAAAATAATTGTAAATTGTTTTTAATATTATTTTTATTTATGTGCGCAGCAGGATGTGCGCCGCAGGATGTGCGCCCCACAGAATTTGCGCCCTACAGGATGAGCAAGCACAGTTTTTTTATTAATTGTTTTAAATATTTTTTTTGTAAAGATGTTTTAATATTATTTTTATCTATGTGCGCAGCAGGATGTGCGCCGCAGTCTGTGCACCCCACATAATTTGCGCCCCACAGGATGTGCAACCACAGTTTTTTATTAATTTGATTTAAATATTTTTTTCTGTAAAAATGTTTTAATATTATTTTTATTTATGTGCGCAGCAGGATGTGCGCCGCATGATATGCGCCCCACATAATTTGCGCCCCACAGGATGTGCAAGCACAGTTTTTGTATTAATTTGATTTAAATATTTTTTTTTGTAAAAATGTTTTAATATTATTTTTATTTATGTGCGCAGCAGGATGTACGCCGCAGGATGTGCGCCCCACAGAATTTGCGCCCCACAGGATGTGCAAGGACAGTTTTTTTATTAATTTGATTTTTAAAAACAAATTGTAATTTGTTTCAATATTATTTTTATTTATGTGCGCAGCAGGATGTGTGCCGCAGGATGTGCGCCCCACAGAATTTGCGCCCCACAGGATGTGCAAGCACAGTTTTTTTATTAATTTGATTTAAATATTTTTTTTTGTAAAAATGTTTTAATATTATTTTTATTTATGTGCGCAGCAGGATGTGCGCCGCAGGATGTGCGCCCCACAGAATTTGCGCCCCACAGGATGTTCAAGCACAGTTTTTTTATTAACTTGATTTAAAAAAAAATAATTGTAAATTGTTTTTAATATTATTTTTATTTATGTGCGCAGCAGGATGTGCGCCGCAGGATGTGCGCCCCACATAATTTGCGCCCCACAGGATGTGCAAGCACAGTTTTTTTATTAATTTGATTTAAATATTTTTTTTTGTAAAAATGTTTTAATATTATTTTTATTTATGTGCGCAGCAGGATGTGCGCCGCAGGATGTGCGCCCCACATAATTTGCGCCCCTAAGGATGTGCAAGCACAGTTTTTTTATTAATTTGATTTAAATATTTTTTTTTGTAAAAATGTTTTAATATTATTTTTATTTATGTGCGCAGCAGGATGTTTGCCGCAGAATGTGCGCCCCACAAAATTTCCGCCCCACAGGATGTGCAAGCAAGGTTTTTTATTAGTTATATTTAAATATTTTTTTTTGGAAAAATGTTTTAATATTATTTTTATTTATGTGCGCAGCAGGATGTGCGCCCCACAGAATTTGCGCCCCACAGGATGTGCAAGGACAGTTTTTTTATTAATTTGATTTAAAAAAAAAAAATTGTAATTTGTTTTTAATATTATTTTTATTTATGTGCGCAGCAGGATGTGCGCTGCATGATGTGCGCCCCACATAATTTGCGCCCCACAGGAAGAGCAAGCACAGTTTTTTTATTAATTTGATTTAAAAAAAAAAAATGTAAAAATGTTTTAATATTATTTTTATTTATGTGCGCAGCAGGATGTGCGCCGCAGGATGTGCGCCCCACAGAATTTGCGCCACACAGGATGTGCAAGGACAGTTTTTTTATTAATTTGATTTAAATAAAAAAATTGTAATTTGTTTTTAATATTATTTTTATTTATGTGCGCAGCAGGATGTGCGCCGCAGTCTGTGCGCCCCACATAATTTGCGCCCCACAGGATGTGCAACCACAGTTTTTTATTAATTTGATTTAAATATTTTTTTCTGTAAAAATGTTTTAATATTATTTTTATTTATGTGCGCAGCAGGATGTGCGCCGCAGGATTTGCGGCCCACAGAATTTGCGCCCCACAGGATGTGCAAGCACAGTTTTTTTATTAATTTGATTTAAAAAAAAAATTGTAATTTGTTTTTAATATTATTTTTATTTATGTGCGCAGCAGGATGTGCGCCGCATGATGTGCGCCCCACATAATTTGCGCCCCACAGGATGTGCAAGCACAGTTTTTGTATTAATTTGATTTAAATATATTTTTTTGTAAAAATATTTTAATATTATTTTTATTTCATGTGCGCAGCAGGATGTGCGCTTCAGTATGTGCGCCCCACAGAATTTGCGCCCTACAGGATGTGCAAGCACAGTTTTTTTATTAATTTGATTTAATTATTTTTTTTTGTAAAAATGTTTTAATATTATTATTATTAATGTGCGCAGATGGATGTGCGCCGCATGATGTGCGCCCCACATAATTTGCGCCCCACAGGATGAGCAAGCACAGTTTTTTTATTAATTGTTTTAAATATTTTTTTTGTAAAGATGTTTTAATATTATTTTTATCTATGTGCGCAGCAGGATGTGCGCCGCAGTCTGTGCGCCCCACATCATTTGCGCCCCACAGGATGTGCAACCACAGTTTTTTATTAATTTGATTTAAATATTTTTTTCTGTAAAAATGTTTTAATATTATTTTTATTTATGTGCGCAGCAGGATGTGCGCCGCATGATGTGCGCCCCACATAATTTGCGCCCCACAGGATGTGCAAGCACAGTTTTTGTATTAATTTGATTTAAATATATTTTTTTGTAAAAATGTTTTAATATTATTTTTATTTATGTGCGCAGCAGGATGTGCGCCGCAGGATGTGCGCCCCACAGAATTTGCGCCCCACAGAATTTGCGCCCCACAGGATGTGCAAGCACAGTTTTTTTATTAATTTGATTTAAATATTTTTTTTTGTAAAAATGTTTTAACATTATTTTTATTTATATGCGCAGCAGGATGTGCGCCGCAGGATGTGCGCCCCACAGAATTTGCGCCCCACAGGATGTGCAAGCACAGTTTTTTTATTAATTTGATTTAAATATTTTTTTTTGTAAAAATGTTTTAATATTATTTTTATTTATGATCGCAGCAGGATGTGCGCAGCAGGATGTGCGCCCCACAGAATTTGCGCCCCACAGGATGTTCAAGCACAGTTTTTTTATTAATTTGATTTAAAAAAAAATAATTGTAAATTGTTTTTAATATTATTTTTATTTATGTCTGCCGCAGGATGTGCGCCCTACATAATTTGCCCCCCACAGGATGTGCAAGCACAGTCTTTTTATTAATTTGATTTAAATATTTTTTTTTGTAAAAATGTTTTAATATTATTTTTATTCATTTGCGCAGCAGGATGTGCGCCGCAGGATGTGCGCCCCACAGAATTTGCGCCCCACAGGATGTGCAAGGACAGTTTTTTTATTAATTTGATTTTTAAAAACAAATTGTAATTTGTTTCAATATTATTTTTATTTATGTGCGCAGCAGAATGTGTGCCGCAGGATGTGCGCCCCACAGAATTTGCGCCCCACAGGATGTGCAAGCACAGTTTTTTTATTAATTTGATTTTAATATATTTTTTTGTAAAAATGTTTTAATATTATTTTTATTTATGTGCGCAGCAGGAGCTGCGCCACATGATGTGCGCCCCACATAATTTTCGCCCCACAGGATGTGCAAGCACAGTTTTTTTATTAATTTGATTTAAAAAAAAAAAATTGTAAATTTTTTTTAATTTCATTTTTATTTATGTGCGCAGCAGGATGTGCGCCCCACAGAATTTGCGCCCCACAGGATGTGCAAGCACAGTTTTTTTATTAATTTGATTTAAAAAAAAAAAATGTAATTTGTTTTTAATATTATTTTTATTTATGTGCGCAGCAGGATGTGCGCCCCACAGAATTTGCGCCCCACAGGATGTGCAAGCACAGTTTTTTATTAATTTGATTTAAATATTTTTTTCTGTAAAAATGTTTTAATATTATTTTTATTTATGTGCGCAGCAGGATGTGCGCCGCATGATGTGCGCCCCACATAATTTGCGCCCCACAGGATGTGCAAGCACAGTTTTTGTATTAATTTGATTTAAATATATTTTTTTGTAAAAATGTTTTAATATTATTTTTATTTATGTGCGCAGCAGGATGTGCGCCGCAGGATGTGCGCCCCACAGAATTTGCGCCCCACAGAATTTGCGCCCCACAGGATGTGCAAGCACAGTTTTTTTATTAATTTGATTTAAATATTTTTTTTTGTAAAAATGTTTTAACATTATTTTTATTTATATGCGCAGCAGGATGTGCGCCGCAGGATGTGCGCCCCACAGAATTTGCGCCCCACAGGATGTGCAAGCACAGTTTTTTTATTAATTTGATTTAAATATTTTTTTTTGTAAAAATGTTTTAATATTATTTTTATTTATGATCGCAGCAGGATGTGCGCAGCAGGATGTGCGCCCCACAGAATTTGCGCCCCACAGGATGTTCAAGCACAGTTTTTTTATTAATTTGATTTAAAAAAAAATAATTGTAAATTGTTTTTAATATTATTTTTATTTATGTCTGCCGCAGGATGTGCGCCCTACATAATTTGCCCCCCACAGGATGTGCAAGCACAGTCTTTTTATTAATTTGATTTAAATATTTTTTTTTGTAAAAATGTTTTAATATTATTTTTATTCATTTGCGCAGCAGGATGTGCGCCGCAGGATGTGCGCCCCACAGAATTTGCGCCCCACAGGATGTGCAAGGACAGTTTTTTTATTAATTTGATTTTTAAAAACAAATTGTAATTTGTTTCAATATTATTTTTATTTATGTGCGCAGCAGAATGTGTGCCGCAGGATGTGCGCCCCACAGAATTTGCGCCCCACAGGATGTGCAAGCACAGTTTTTTTATTAATTTGATTTTAATATATTTTTTTGTAAAAATGTTTTAATATTATTTTTATTTATGTGCGCAGCAGGAGCTGCGCCACATGATGTGCGCCCCACATAATTTTCGCCCCACAGGATGTGCAAGCACAGTTTTTTTATTAATTTGATTTAAAAAAAAAAAATTGTAAATTTTTTTTAATTTCATTTTTATTTATGTGCGCAGCAGGATGTGCGCCCCACAGAATTTGCGCCCCACAGGATGTGCAAGCACAGTTTTTTTATTAATTTGATTTAAAAAAAAAAAATGTAATTTGTTTTTAATATTATTTTTATTTATGTGCGCAGCAGGATGTGCGCCCCACAGAATTTGCGCCCCACAGGATGTGCAAGCACAGTTTTTTTATTAATTTGATTTAAATATTTTTTTTTGTAAAAATGTTTTAACATTATTTTTATTTATATGCGCAGCAGGATGTGCGCCGCAGGATTTGCGCCCCACAGAATTTGCGCCCCACAGAATGTGCTAGCACAGTTTTTTTATTAATTTGATTTAAATATATTTTTTTTGTAAAAATATTTTAATATTATTTTTATTTCATGTGCGCAGCAGGATGTGCGCTTCAGGATGTGCGCCCCACAGAATTTGCGCCCTACAGGATGTGCAAGCACAGTTTTTTTATTAATTTGATTTAAATATTTTTTTTTGTAAAAATATTTTGATATTATTTTTATTTCATGTGCGCAGCAGGATGTGCGCTTCAGGATGTGCGCCCCACAGAATTTGCACCCTACAGGATGTGCAAGCACAGGTTTTTTATTAATTTGATTTAAATATTTTTTTCTGTAAAAATGTTTTAATATTATTTTTATTTATGTGCGCAGCAGGATGTGCGCCCCACAGAATTTGCGCCCCACAGGATGTGCAAGCACAGTTTTTTTATTAATTTGATTTAAAAAAAAATAATTGTAAATTGTTTTTAATATTATTTTTATTTATGTGCGCAGCAGGATGTGCGCCGCAGGATGTGCGCCCCACAGAATTTGCGCCCCACAGGATGTGCAAGCACAGTTTTTTTATTAATTTGATTTAAATATTTTTTTTTGTAAAAATGTTTTAATATTATTTGTATTAATGTGCGCAGCTGGATGTGCGCCGCAGGATGTGCGCCCCACAGAATTTGCGCCCCACAGGATGTGCAACCACAGTTTTTTATTAATTTGATTTAAATATTTTTTTCTGTAAAAATGTTTTAATATTATTTTTATTTATGTGCGCAGCAGGATGTGCGCCGCATGATATGCGCCCCACATAATTTGCGCCCCACAGGATGTGCAAGCACAGTTTTTGTATTAATTTGATTTAAATATTTTTTTTTGTAAAAATGTTTTAATATTATTTTTATTTATGTGCGCAGCAGGATGTACGCCGCAGGATGTGCGCCCCACAGAATTTGCGCCCCACAGGATGTGCAAGGACAGTTTTTTTATTAATTTGATTTTTAAAAACAAATTGTAATTTGTTTCAATATTATTTTTATTTATGTGCGCAGCAGGATGTGTGCCGCAGGATGTGCGCCCCACAGAATTTGCGCCCCACAGGATGTGCAAGCACAGTTTTTTTATTAATTTGATTTAAATATTTTTTTTTGTAAAAATGTTTTAATATTATTTTTATTTATGTGCGCAGCAGGATGTGCGCCGCAGGATGTGCGCCCCACAGAATTTGCGCCCCACAGGATGTTCAAGCACAGTTTTTTTATTAATTTGATTTAAAAAAAAATAATTGTAAATTGTTTTTAATATTATTTTTATTTATGTGCGCAGCAGGATGTGCGCCGCAGGATGTGCGCCCCACATAATTTGCGCCCCACAGGATGTGCAAGCACAGTTTTTTTATTAATTTGATTTAAATATTTTTTTTTGTAAAAATGTTTTAATATTATTTTTATTTATGTGCGCAGCAGGATGTGCGCCGCAGGATGTGCGCCCCACATAATTTGCGCCCCTAAGGATGTGCAAGCACAGTTTTTTTATTAATTTGATTTAAATATTTTTTTTTGTAAAAATGTTTTAATATTATTTTTATTTATGTGCGCAGCAGGATGTTTGCCGCAGAATGTGCGCCCCACAGAATTTCCGCCCCACAGGATGTGCAAGCAAGGTTTTTTATTAGTTATATTTAAATATTTTTTTTTGTAAAAATGTTTTAATATTATTTTTATTTATGTGCGCAGCAGGATGTGCGCCCCACAGAATTTGCGCCCCACAGGATGTGCAAGCACAGTTTTTTTATTAATTTGATTTAAATATTTTTTTTTGTAAAAATGTTTTAATATCATTTTTATTTATGTGCGCAGCAGGATGTGCGCCGCAGAATGTGCGCCCCTCAGAATTTGCGCCCCACAGGATGTGCAAGGACAGTTTTTTTATTAATTTGATTTAAATATTTTTTTTGTAAAAATGTTTTAATATAATTTGTATTTATGTGCGCAGCAGGATGTGCGCCGCAGGATGTGCGCCCCACAGAATTTGCGCCACACAGGATGTGCATGGACAGTTTTTTTATTAATTTGATTTAAAAAAATTTTTTTGTAAAAATGTTTTAATATTATTTTTATTTATGTGCGCAGCAGGATGTGCGCCGCAGGATGTGCGCCCCACAGAATTTGCGCCACACAGGATGTGCAAGGACAGTTTTTTTATTAATTTGATTTAAAAAAAAAAAATTGTAATTTGTTTTTAACATTATTTTTATTTATGTGCGCAGCAGGATGTGCGCCGCAGGATGTGCGCCCCACAGAATTTGCGCCCCACAGGATGTGCAAGGACAGTTTTTTTATTAATTTGATTTAAAAAAAAAAAATTGTAATTTGTTTTTAATATTATTTTTATTTATGTGCGCAGCAGGATGTGCGCTTCAGGATGTGCGCCCCACAGAATTTGCGCCCTACAGGATGTGCAAGCACAGTTTTTTTATTAATTTGATTTAAATATTTTTTTTTGTAAAAATGTTTTAATATTATTTTTATTTATGTGCGCAGCAGGATGTGCGCCGCAGGATGTGCGCCCCACAGAATTTGCGCCACACAGGATGTGCAAGGACAGTTTTTTTATTAATTTGATTTAAAAAAAAAAAATTGTAATTTGTTTTTAACATTATTTTTATTTATGTGCGCAGCAGGATGTGCGCCGCAGGATGTGCGCCCCACAGAATTTGCGCCCCACAGGATGTGCAAGGACAGTTTTTTTATTAATTTGATTTAAAAAAAAAAAATTGTAATTTGTTTTTAATATTATTTTTTTTTATGTGCGCAGCAGGATGTGCGCTTCAGGATGTGCGCCCCACAGAATTTGCGCCCTACAGGATGTGCAAGCACAGTTTTTTTATTAATTTGATTTAAATATTTTTTTTTGTAAAAATGTTTTAATATTATTATTATTAATGTGCGCAGCTGGATGTGCGCCGCATGATGTGCGCCCCACAGAATTTGCGCCCCACAGGATGTGCAAGGATAGTTTTTTTATTAATTTGATTTTAAAAAAAAAATTGTAATTTGTTTTTAATATTATTTTTATTTATGTGCGCCCCACAGAATTTGCGCCCCACAGGATGTGCAAGCACAGTTTTTTTTATTAATTTGATTTAAAAAAAAAAATTGTAATTTGTTTTTAATATTATTTTTATTTATGTGCGCAGCAGGATGTGTGCTGCAGGATGTGCGCCCCACAGAATTTGCGCCCCACAGGATGTGCAAGGACAGTTTTTTTATTAATTTGATTTTAAAAAAAAAATTGTAATTTGTTTTTAATATTATTTTTATTTATGTGCGCAGCAGGATGTGCGCCCCACAGAATTTGCGCCCCACAGGATGTGCAAGCACATTTTTTTATTAATTTGATTTAAATATTTTTATTTTGTAAAAATGTTTTAATATTATTTGTATTCATGTGTGCAGCAGGTTGTGCGCCCCACAGGATGTGCAAGGACAGTTTTTTTATTAATTTGATTTAAATATTTTTTTTTGTAAAAATGTTTTAATATTATTTTTATTTCTGTGCGCCGCAGGATGTGCACCCCACAGAATTTGCGCCCCACTGGATGTGCAAGGACAGTTTTTTTATTAATTTGATTTAAATATTTTTTTTGTAAAAATGTTTTATTATTATTTTTATTTATGTGCGCAGCAGGATGTGCGCCGCAGGATGTGCGCCCCACAGAATTTGCGCCCCACAGGATGTGCAAGCACAGTTTTTTTATTAATTTGATTTAAAAAAAAATAATCGTAAATTGTTTTTAATATTATTTTTATTCATGTGCGCAGCAGGATGTGCGCCGCAGGATGTGCGCCCCACATAATTTGCGCCCCACAGGATGTGCAAGCACAGTTTTTTTATTAATTTGATTTAAAAAAAAAATAATTGTAAATTGTTTTTAATATTATTTTTATTTATGTGCGCCGCAGGAAGTGCGCCCCACAGAATTTGCGCCCCACAGGATGTGCAAGGACAGTTTTTTTATTAATTTGATTTAAAAAAAAAAAATTGTAATTTGTTTTTAATATTATTTTTATTTATGTGCGCAGCAGGATGTGCGCCGCATGATGTGCGCCCCACATAATTTGCGCCCCACAGGATGTGCAAGCACAGTTTTTTTATTAATTTGATTTAAAAAAAAAAATTGTAAATTTGTTTCAATATTATTTTTATTTATGTGCGCAGCAGGATGTGTGCCGCAGGATGTGCGCCCCACAGAATTTGCGCCCCACAGGATGTGCAAGCACAGTTTTTTTATTAATTTGATTTTAATATATTTTTTTGTAAAAATGTTTTAATTTTATTTTTATTTATGTGCGCAGCAGGATGTGCGCCGCATGATGTACGCCCCACATAATTTTCACCCCACAGGATGTGCAAGCACAGTTTTTTTATTAATTTGATTTAAATATTTTTTTTTGTAAAAATGTTTTAATATTATTTTTATTTATGTGCGCAGCAGGATGTGTGCCGCAGGATGTGCGCCCCACAGAATTTGCGCCCCACAGGATGTGCAAGCACAGTTTTTTTATTAGTTATATTTTAATTTTTTTTTTTTTATAAAAATGTTTTAATATTATTTTTATTTATGTGCGCAGCAGGATGTGCGCCGCATGATGTGCGCCCCACATCATTTTCGCCCCACAGGATGTGCAAGCACAGTTTTTTTATTAATTTGATTTAAAAAAAAAAAATGTAATTTGTTTTTAATATTATTTTTATTTATGTGCGCAGCAGGATGTGCCTCGCAGGATGTGCGCCCCACAGAATTTGCGCCCCACAGGATGTGCAAGCACAGTTTTCTTATTAATTTGATTTAAATATTTTTTTTGTAAAAATGTTTTAATATTATTTTTATTTATGTGCGCAGCAGGATGTGCGCCGCAGGATGTGCGCCCCACAGAATTTGCGCCCCACAGGATGTGCAAGCACAGTTTTTTTATTAATTTGATTTAAATATTTTTTTTTAAGTAAAAATGTTTTAATATTATTTTTATTTATGTGCGCAGCAGGATGTGCGCCGCAGGATGTGCGCCCCACAGAATTTGCGCCCCACAGGATGTGCAAAGACAGTTTTTTTATTAATTTGATTTAAATATTTTTTTTGTAAAAATGTTTTAATATTATTTTTATTTATGTGCGCAGCAGGATGTGCGCCCAACAGAATTTGCGCCCCACAGGATGTGCAAGCACAGTTTTTTTGTTAATTTGATTTAAAAAAAAATAATTGTAAATTGTTTTTAATATTATTTTTATTTATGTGCGCCGCAGGATGTGCGCCCCACATAATTTGCGCCCCACAGGATGTGCAAGCACAGTTTTTTTATTAATTTGATTTAAAAAAAAAAAATTGTAATTTGTTTTTGTTATTATTTTTATTTATGTGCGCAGCAGGATGTGCGCCGCAGGATGTGCGCCCCACAGAATTTGCGCCCCACAGGATGTGCAAGGACAGTTTTTTATTAATTTGATTTAAATATTTTTTTTGTAAAAATGTTTTAATATTATTTTTATTCATGTGCGCAGCAGGATTTGCGCCGCAGGATGTGCGCCCCACAGAATTTGCGCCCCACAGGATGTGTAAGGAAGGTTTTTTATTAATTTGATTTAAAAAAAAAAAATTGTAATTTGTTTTTAATATTATTTTTATTTATGTGCGCAGAAGGATGTGCGCCGCAGGATGTGCGCCCCACAGAATTTGCGCCCCACAGGATGTGCAAGCACAGTTTTTTTATTAATTTGATTTAAAAAAAAAAAATGTAATTTGTTTTTAATATTATTTTTATTTATCTGCGCAGCAGGATTTGCGCCCCACAGAATTTGCGCCCCACAGAATGTGCAAGCACAGTTTTTTTATTAATTTGATTTAAATATATTTTTTTTGTAAAAATATTTTAATATTATTTTTATTTCATGTGCGCAGCAGGATGTGCGCTTCAGGATGTGCGCCCCACAGAATTTGCGCCCTACAGGATGTGCAAGCACAGTTTTTTTATTAATTTGATTTAAATATTTTTTTTTGTAAAAATATTTTGATATTATTTTTATTTCATGTGCGCAGCAGGATGTGCGCCCCACAGAATTTGCACCCTACAGGATGTGCAAGCACAGGTTTTTTATTAATTTGATTTAAATATTTTTTTCTGTAAAAATGTTTTAATATTATTTTTATTTATGATCGCAGCAGGATGTGCGCAGCAGGATGTGCGCCCCACAGAATTTGCGCCCCACAGGATGTTCAAGCACAGTTTTTTTATTAATTTGATTTAAAAAAAAATAATTGTAAATTGTTTTTAATATTATTTTTATTTATGTGCGCAGCAGGATGTGCGCCGCAGGATGTGCGCCCCACAGAATTTGCGCCCTACAGGATGAGCAAGCACAGTTTTTTTATTAATTGTTTTAAATATTTTTTTTGTAAAGATGTTTTAATATTATTTTTATCTATGTGCGCAGCAGGATGTGCGCCGCAGTCTGTGCGCCCCACATAATTTGCGCCCCACAGGATGTGCAACCACAGTTTTTTATTAATTTGATTTAAATATTTTTTTCTGTAAAAATGTTTTAATATTATTTTTATTTATGTGCGCAGCAGGATGTGCGCCGCATGATATGCGCCCCACATAATTTGCGCCCCACAGGATGTGCAAGCACAGTTTTTGTATTAATTTGATTTAAATATTTTTTTTTTGTAAAAATGTTTTAATATTATTTTTATTTATGTGCGCAGCAGGATGTACGCCGCAGGATGTGCGCCCCACAGAATTTGCGCCCCACAGGATGTGCAAGGACAGTTTTTTTATTAATTTGATTTTTAAAAACAAATTGTAATTTGTTTCAATATTATTTTTATTTATGTGCGCAGCAGGATGTGTGCCGCAGGATGTGCGCCCCACAGAATTTGCGCCCCACAGGATGTGCAAGCACAGTTTTTTTATTAATTTGATTTAAATATTTTTTTTTGTAAAAATGTTTTAATATTATTTTTATTTATGTGCGCAGCAGGATGTGCGCCGCAGGATGTGCGCCCCACAGAATTTGCGCCCCACAGGATGTTCAAGCACAGTTTTTTTATTAATTTGATTTAAAAAAAAATAATTGTAAATTGTTTTTAATATTATTTTTATTTATGTGCGCAGCAGGATGTGCGCCGCAGGATGTGCGCCCCACATAATTTGCGCCCCACAGGATGTGCAAGCACAGTTTTTTTATTAATTTGATTTAAATATTTTTTTTTGTAAAAATGTTTTAATATTATTTTTATTTATGTGCGCAGCAGGATGTGCGCCGCAGGATGTGCGCCCCACATAATTTGCGCCCCTAAGGATGTGCAAGCACAGTTTTTTTATTAATTTGATTTAAATATTTTTTTTTGTAAAAATGTTTTAATATTATTTTTATTTATGTGCGCAGCAGGATGTTTGCCGCAGAATGTGCGCCCCACAGAATTTCCGCCCCACAGGATGTGCAAGCAAGGTTTTTTATTAGTTATATTTAAATATTTTTTTTTGTAAAAATGTTTTAATATTATTTTTATTTATGTGCGCAGCAGGATGTGCGCCCCACAGAATTTGCGCCCCACAGGATGTGCAAGCACAGTTTTTTTATTAATCTGATTTAAATATTTTTTTTTGTAAAAATGTTTTAATATTATTTTTATTTATGTGCGCAGCAGGATGTGCGCCGCAGGATGTGCGCCCCACAGAATTTGCGCCACACAGGATGTGCAAGGACAGTTTTTTTATTAATTTGATTTAAATAAAAAAATTGTAATTTGTTTTTAATATTATTTTTATTTATGTGCGCAGCAGGATGTGCGCCGCAGGATGTGCGCCCCACAGAATTTGCGCCCCACAGGATGTGCAAGCACAGTTTTTTTATTAATTTGATTTAAATATTTTTTTTTGTAAAAATGTTTTAATATTATTTTTATTTATGTGCGCAGCAGGATGTGCGCCGCAGGATGTGCGCCCCACAGAATTTGCGCCCCACAGGATGTGCAAGGACAGTTTTTTTATTAATTTGATTTAAATATTTTTTTTTGTAAAAATGTTTTAATATTATTTTTATTCATGTGCGCAGCAGGATTTGCGCCGCAGGATGTGCGCCCCACAGAATTTGCGCCCCACAGGATGTGCAAGGACAGTTTTTTTATTAATTTGATTTAAAAAAAAAATTGTAATTTGTTTTTAATATTATTTTTATTTATGTGCGCAGCAGGATGTGCGCCGCAGTCTGTGCGCCCCACATAATTTGCGCCCCACAGGATGTGCAACCACAGTTTTTTATTAATTTGATTTAAATATTTTTTTCTGTAAAAATGTTTTAATATTATTTTTATTTATGTGCGCAGCAGGATGTGCGCCGCATGATGTGCGCCCCACATAATTTGCGCCCCACAGGATGTGCAAGCACAGTTTTTGTATTAATTTGATTTAAATATATTTTTTTGTAAAAATGTTTTAATATTATTTTTATTTATGTGCGCAGCAGGATGTGCGCCGCATGATGTGCGCCCCACATAATTTGCGCCCCACAGGATGTGCAAGCACAGTTTTTGTATTAATTTGATTTAAATATATTTTTTTGTAAAAATATTTTAATATTATTTTTATTTTATGTGCGCAGCAGGATGTGCGCCGCAGGATTTGCGGCCCACAGAATTTGCGCCCCACAGGATGTGCAAGCACAGTTTTTTTATTAATTTGATTTAAAAAAAAAATTGTAATTTGTTTTTAATATTATTTTTATTTATGTGCGCAGCAGGATGTGCGCCGCATGATGTGCGCCCCACATAATTTGCGCCCCACAGGATGTGCAAGCACAGTTTTTGTATTAATTTGATTTAAATATATTTTTTTGTAAAAATATTTTAATATTATTTTTATTTCATGTGCGCAGCAGGATGTGCGCTTCAGTATGTGCGCCCCACAGAATTTGCGCCCTACAGGATGTGCAAGCACAGTTTTTTTATTAATTTGATTTAATTATTTTTTTTTGTAAAAATGTTTTAATATTATTATTATTAATGTGCGCAGATGGATGTGCGCCGCATGATGTGCGCCCCACATAATTTGCGCCCCACAGGATGAGCAAGCACAGTTTTTTTATTAATTGTTTTAAATATTTTTTTTGTAAAGATGTTTTAATATTATTTTTATCTATGTGCGCAGCAGGATGTGCGCCGCAGTCTGTGCGCCCCACATCATTTGCGCCCCACAGGATGTGCAACCACAGTTTTTTATTAATTTGATTTAAATATTTTTTTCTGTAAAAATGTTTTAATATTATTTTTATTTATGTGCGCAGCAGGATGTGCGCCGCATGATGTGCGCCCCACATAATTTGCGCCCCACAGGATGTGCAAGCACAGTTTTTGTATTAATTTGATTTAAATATATTTTTTTGTAAAAATGTTTTAATATTATTTTTATTTATGTGCGCAGCAGGATGTGCGCCGCAGGATGTGCGCCCCACAGAATTTGCGCCCCACAGAATTTGCGCCCCACAGAATTTGCGCCCCACAGGATGTGCAAGCACAGTTTTTTTATTAATTTGATTTAAATATTTTTTTTTGTAAAAATGTTTTAATATTATTTTTATTTATGTGCGCAGCAGGATGTGCGCCGCAGGATGTGCGCCCCACAGAATTTGCGCCCCACAGAATTTGCGCCCCACAGAATTTGCGCCCCACAGGATGTGCAAGCACAGTTTTTTTATTAATTTGATTTAAATATTTTTTTTTGTAAAAATGTTTTAATATTATTTTTATTTATGTGCGCAGCAGGATGTGCGCCGCAGGATGTGCGCCCCACAGAATTTGCGCCCCACAGGATGTGCAAGCAAGGTTTTTTATTAGTTATATTTAAATATTTTTTTTTGTAAAAATGTTTTAATATTATTTTTATTTATGTGCGCAGCAGGATGTGCGCCCCACATAATTTGCGCCCCACAGGATGAGCAAGCACAGTTTTTTTATTAATTTGATTTAAAAAAAAAAATGTAAAAATGTTTTAATATTATTTTTATTTATGTGCGCAGCAGGATGTGTGCCGCAGGATGTGCGCCCCACAGAATTTGCGCCCCACAGGATGTGCAAGCACAGTTTTTTTATTAATTTGATTTAAATATGTTTTTTTGTAAAAATGTTTTAACATTATTTTTATTTATATGCGCAGCAGGATGTGCGCCGCAGGATGTGCGCCCCACAGAATTTGCGCCCCACAGGATGTGCAAGCACATGTAACCCGGTTAAAAATATTAAGTAATATAATTTCTTCCAAGCATATAAATAGTGTGATTAAAAAGGTTGAAATTCATTAAAATACTATAGAAGTGTTAAAACAGTTAAAAGTATATATTATGTGTTTATTGTTTTATTTGAAGTATAATGTATCTGTAAACGTAATATGTACCAGCATGTATGGGGTTAATTGAGATGGGCCGGAACCTAACCTCTGAGGTTGTTTCGGGACGGAAAGAAAAGGGGCGGAGCGAGCAGAGAGAAGACACGCGGAGTATGAGGAAGAACAGTAACGAAAAGAGACTGTTGTACAGACGTTGAGTGACCAAGTCGTGGAGGCGTTCAACCCGGACTCTCCAGAGGACTCAGTGGTGATTTTCCTGTGGGTGTGAGTGGATTACTCAAACCGTGAGGACGACGTGAAGCTAGAAGCTAACACAGCGGCTAGTTTAGCTCACAGTGACTGTACGAGTTAGCAGCAAGCTACCTATTCAGCAGTGACTGTGGGGAAAGGAGCGTGGAGCTGCAGACGACGAGCGAACACCGCGACATCGGCAGTGACGGGGTTTCGTTTCCTCCGGACGGATCTTCTCCTCAACTCACCTCTTCTCCAACCACCAGCCCATCCCAAGCGACATCCAGGCCTGCACCGATGCACTAAAGGGGTACCCAGGTTTATTTGAAGTAAAGTAATAAGTGCCGGCTTTAGTTATCAGGTGTGTGGGTCCACATATTGCACTTCAGTGAATTTGAGTGAATTGAAGGTTCTGCATTGATATTTTTGGGTTAAAAAGTCTATTGATATCTGTGAATATTTGTGATAGTGTTTCACTAAAACAGAACAAAGGATATTTTTATTTACTGTGTTTACCTGAAAAGAAGAAACAGGGTTATTTCAGTTATTACATTTTTTGCAAAAGAGGTATAATTCCTTTGTTGTGTTTCCTGTGAAAAAAGGGACAATTCAGAGTTTTTACCTTAAAAAAGGGGAATTTATTGTGAAGGTTTAACGACAAAAAGAACATTTATATTTTTATTTTATTGTTATATTGCATTAATCATTGCATAAGTAAATAATTGAGAACTTATTTTCTTAAAACCGTGTGTGGTGTATTTCATTTACTTACCTTTAATACACAGAGACCTGAGGGGTGAACATCTTTATGAAAAACAGGTTAAAGGTGAATTTATAAGTAAGTTAAAAACAGTTCATGTGTGTACTTTAAAACAAAAAAAGAGAGATTCAAAACTAACATTAAAACTGAGTTAATCAGGGTTAAAAATAGTTGATAAAGAACCCAAAAGCCCTGCCCTTATCACCATGACTACCAAGGGGAGCGCTACATAAAATGGAGGCACCGCTGGGAATATTTTGGATTTCTCATTAAAAAGAAAAAAGTTAAAGCGTTAAAGGCAAAGTAACTAATTAAAGTGCTAACCTAACTTACAAACAGCATTAACATGGAAAGAACAGAACTAGTGTCAGAGTTAAAACGCTGGTGCCGTGGTGAGGGTTTGGATGAGACACATGCGATTATGACCATCGTCCCAGAAGAAGTAGAGATCAGTGCAGTTGAAGCAACACTGGAAACTATCAAGTCTTTTGGACGAGTGCGTGTCCGTGGGAGAAACTTCAGTGCAAGACTAAACCAACGGATGGTTTTGTGTGAGAGTAAAGAGACTGTGAATGAAGAGAGTGTTCCTCCTGAGGTTAAACCAGATGATGGTGGAGAGGCGTGGCCTGTTATCATCATAGGAAAGGCTCAGGCAGCTGCCGAAGAGTTTAACAGTAAACTGAAAGGGTTGCTGCAGGCTGAAGGTAAAACAATGGAGGACCTCCAATCATTATTCCCCAGTACACCCCCGCCCACTAACTCCACTGAATCTATCCTTCGCGCTGTTGGAGATTTGTTGGACAAGACAACTAAGCCAGCTGATGGAGGGAGTTATGGTCGACTACGCATGTTCTCGGGAGCCCTACCAACGCTGCCAGGTGAGGAACCATTTGACCATTGGCTAGAGCAGGCATGGCTCATGGTGGAGGAGACTGAATGCTCTGACAGAGAAAAAAGACGCAGAATTATTGGAAGTTTAAAGGGACATGCACTAGAAATTGTGAAAGCAGTGCGACACACACATTCTGACGCCAGCCCAAAAGAGTACCTGGAAGCTCTTGAAAGTGCTTTTGGAAGTGCTGAGTCCGGTGATGATCTCTACTTTGCTTTCAGATTAATGCAACAGCAAAAAGGAGAGAAACTGTCAGATTTCCTTCGACGCTTAGAGAGGTCTCTAGCCAAAGTGATTCAACGAGGTGGTCTTCCTGCGAGCTGCATGGACCGAGCCCGACTGGAGCAACTGCTAAGAGGTGCTATCGATTCAGACCTGATGCTGATCCAGCTGCGCTTGAGAGAAAGAAAGGCTGTACCCCCAAGCTTTCTACAGCTTTTGACTGAGATTCGTGCTGAGGAAGAGTATGAAACTTCTAGAAAGAAGCTCAGCGCCTCAGTACACCAAGTGCATGTTAATCAAAAAGTGGATACAAGGCAAGCAGAGATCCAGAGTTTAAAGGCGGAAATAAAAGAACTGAAATCAATGGTTGCAACAGTGGTGACCCAATCCACTCCAGTCAAAGAGGATTACAGGGAGGCTACACCCATCCATTCACCGCCTGGCCCCGAGAACCGACAGGACGCCGAGCTGGCTGCATTGAAAAAACAACTGAAAAGACTAAAGCAGAAAACTAGCAACACGATGTCTGAACAGGACGCTGCAGTTTCGACCATGGAGGCTTCAAAACAATTCTCCAACTCACCCAAAGGAACACCGAAAAAGTCAGAGGAGAATTTCTGCTATAGGTGTGGTGAGAGCGGACATTTTGCCACCAAGTGTCACAACCCTGAAAATCAAGCCAAGGTTATCAGAAAGCTAATTCATGCTTTAAAGATGACAAAAGACAAACAGCAGTCTGGTGGTTCCACCGCCAGTGAAGTAAACTGTGGGGTCAAGAAAAGTGCAGTTACCGCATCGGAGCCGGCTGGCATCCCTGAAGGCTTGGTTGGTCCACCCAGCATCGTACCTGTGAAAGTAAATGGACACTGCTGTGACGCCTTGTTTGACAGTGGGTCACAGGTTACCATTATCTTCGAGTCTTGGTACCAAACCTACCTGTCTGATGTTCCCATACGCCCTGTGTCTGGTTTAGCTCTGTGGGGATTAAGTGAATCCGAGGGCAGTTATCCCTACCGTGGGTACGTAGTGGTCGACGTTGAATATCCAGCAAAGGTAGCAGGTGCCGACCAGACAGTGACCATCCTTGCTCTTATCTGCCCCCAGCCCAGAACTGCAGACCAGACTCCGGTCATTGTGGGGACCAATGCCAGTCACATTCGACGTCTTGTGCAGCAAAGTAAAGACAACGGCATCGACATCACACAGACACTGGGGATACAGTGTTACAGAGACAACACAACCACAGCCCTGGAAGAGGATGATGATATCGGCTGTGTGTTATGGCAAGGCCCTGGCCCACTGACTCTGCCCCCTGGTGGTGACTGCAGTGCAGTCTGTAAAGTCGAGTACAAACACCAAGTCGACAAACAGATCCTGATGGTGGACTCGTCTCCCCTAACGCCACTCCCTGCTGGTGTGCTACTTCAGCCAATGGTGGTGCTCAGCAAAGACGTGAACGTCAGCCATTTCAGAATCTTGGTCCAAAATGAGTCCATGACAGAGACAGTCATACCAGTGGGAACAGTTATCGGGCATATGTATCTGACAGATGCAGCTACTCACCTTTCTCCGTCCAAGACAGCTGACAACGAGTTTGACCCGAATCTGATCAACTTTGGAGACTCACCTGTCTCTGAGGAGTGGAAACAGAGACTCCGTCAGAAGCTATCCACAAGGTCTCAGGTGTTCTCGCTTCACGAATGGGATGTCGGATTGGCGAAGGAAGTAGAGCACACGATCCGGATGTCAGATCCACGGCCTTTCAGAGAGCGCTCTCGTCGCCTGGCCCCAGCTGACCTGGAAGACGTGAGAAAGCACATTCAGGAACTGTTGCGTGCGGGGATCATCAAAGAGTCTCGTAGTCCTTATGCATCCCCAATTGTGATTGTTCGCAAAAAGACTGGAGCTGTGAGAATGTGTATTGACTACCGATTGTTGAACAGCCGAACAATCCCCGATCAGTACACAACACCCTGTATCGATGATGTGTTGGATTCGATGACCGGAAGCAAGTGGTTCTCCGTTCTTGATCTGCGGAGCGGTTATTACCAAATTGCTATGGCTGAGGAAGATAAGGAAAAGACGGCATTCATCTGTCCGCTGGGGTTCTTCCAGTTCGAGAGGATGCCGCAGGGGATAACTGGAGCCCCAGCCACCTTCCAGAGATTAATGGAGAAGGCTGTGGGTGACATGAATCTGCTGGAAGTCCTTGTCTACCTCGATGACCTGATTGTATTTGGCCGAACTTTAGAAGAGCATGAAGAGAGACTTCTTAAAGTTCTTGATTGTCTGGCAGAGGTTGGATTAAAAATCTCGGTCGACAAATGTCAGTTCTGCCTCCCAAAGGTAAAGTACCTTGGACATATCGTGTCGGCAGATGGAGTATCGCCTGACTCATCCAAGATAGAGGCAGTTACCACTTGGCCACAGCCTACGCACCTGAAGACTCTTCAATCCTTCTTGGGATTTTGCGGATATTACCGCCGTTTCATCGCCAATTATGCAGCCATCGTCAGGCCTTTGTCTGAGCTCACAAAAGGCTACGCTCCAACCCAGAGGGGCAAGAAACCGGAGAAAGACAACACAAAGACTTACCGCAAAGAGTCCGAGCCTTTTGGTGAGCGATGGGACCTGTCCTGCACTGAAGCTTTCCACAAGATTATCCACTGCCTTACCCATGCACCTGTTTTGGCCTTCGCGGATCCCAACAAGCCATACGTCCTGCATGTAGACGCCAGCTTGAAAGGGCTTGGCGCCGTCCTATATCAGGAGCACAGTGAGGGTCTGAGGCCCGTTGCCTTCGCCAGTAGGAAGCTGAAGACATCTGAGAGGAACTACCCCGTTCACCAGCTGGAGTTCCTGGCCCTTAAGTGGGCGGTTGTGGATAAATTCCATGATTATTTGTACGGGGTCAGATTCACCGTACGTACGGACAACAACCCGCTCACGTACGTGCTGTCGACCGCCAAGCTCAGCGCTGTGGGGCACAGATGGCTCTCGGCCTTATCTACCTACGATTTCGATGTCCAGTACCGACCAGGCAGACAAAACATAGACGCAGACCTGCTCTCGAGGAACATGTCTGATGAGAGTTCCGAGGAATGGACAACCATACCACAGTCTGGTGTGAGATCCATCTGCAAACGAATCTGCATCCCTGGTACTGCGGGCAGTCCACCGAGGTACGTAGATCAGTTGGGAGTTTCTCCTGAATGCGTGCCTGATGTCTTTGCATTCCCGATTCACCTGGAGTTGAAATCCTTGGGACAGATGTCTAATCAGGAGCTGATAGAAGCTCAAGAGGATGATACAGCCATCCGACTTGCTATCCAAGCTGTTAAAAATGGAAAATGGCCGGAAGAAAATGGATCTAGCCCAGAGAGCTTTCGTCTTAAAAAAGAGATGGGGAAGCTAATGATGAAGGACGGGCTACTCCATCGCTTAAGCAAGCGGCCCTCCGGAAAAGAACAGACTCAACTTGTCCTACCAAGCGGGTTCAGAGAACTGGTGTTGAAAGCCACGCACGATGATCTAGGACACCTTGGTATTGAAAGAACTACAGACTTGTTGAGGAGCCGATTCTTTTGGCCGAAGCTTGCATGTGATGTTGAACAGTATATAAAGAACTGTGGAGCGTGTGTCACACGGAAGACCCCTTGTCATAGGGCAGCACCTTTGCATCACATTTCGAGCAGTGGACCAATGGACCTCGTGTGCATTGATTTTCTTTCAATGGAACCAGATTCTGCAGGCATCGGAAATGTTTTAGTGGTCACGGATCATTTCACCCGTTACGCTCAGGCGTTCCCTTCCCGAAATCAGAAGGCGCAAACTGTGGCGAAGATCCTGGTGGACAAGTACTTCCTGCATTATGGTCTGCCAACAAGAATCCACTCAGATCAAGGGAGAGACTTTGAAAGCCAGCTGATCAAAGAGCTTCTGCAGATGATGGGGATCCGGAAATCACGGACTACTCCTTATCACCCGCAAGGAGATCCGCAGCCCGAGAGATTCAACAGAACTCTTCTGTCCATGCTGGGAACCCTGGGGTGTGAGAAGAAAAAACAGTGGAGCAAACATGTTGGCTACCTGGTTCACGCCTACAACAGTACCAAATGTGATGCTACGGGGTATTCACCCTATTTCTTGATGTTTGGCCGAGAAGCAAGACTTCCCATAGACTTGTGCTTTGGAACCTCTCCTGATGGCGAAGCTGATGGTTGCCATTCTCGCTATGTAGCCAAGCTGAAAGACGACTTGCACAGGGCCTACAAGCTTGCTTCCGACACAGCCTACAAGACACATCAGAGGAACAAAAGATCCTATGACAAAAGAGTTGTATTTCAAACCCTGGATATCGGTGACAGAGTGTTACTGAGGAACTTGGGACTGAAAGGAAAACATAAACTAGAGAGTCGTTGGAGTTCTATCCCTTACGTGGTTATAGGAAAGATGCCCAACCTTCCAGTGTACAAAGTGAAACCGGAAGATGGAGGAGGAGGAGTCAAAACTCTCCATCGTGATCATCTCCTTCCAATTGGACAGTTGGTAAGAATGCCGACAGTGGATGTTGAGAACAAGTCACCAGCCAAAACAAAAGCAAGAACAAGAGCTGAGGCACAAAAGAAATCGAAGAAAGTCTTACCTGGAATACAGGAAGTTCTTCAAGAGATGCAAGAGAGCATGGATTCCTCTTCAGATGTGGAGTATTATGGACCTGAAAAATCCTACAGTACCTACCTGAAAGAAATCCTGGGAAAAGAAAGAGAAACTGCTGGACAGTCAAACCTCATCCAAAATGATGCTGATTCTTCTCAACAGTCAGATGGAAATCCTGCTGAGGACAGCTTGTCAGAGGAAGAAAGTGTGGAGGAGGAAAACTACAGTGTGAGAGAAGAGGAGGGAGATCAAGATTCTGAAGAAGAAAGTGATCCAGAGTCTGATAACCCTTGCCACGATAAGCACCCAGAGACAGTCACTAAGACAAAAGTGAGTAGCAAACCTGAAAACCGTCCAAAAAGAAAAGTGAAACCAGTCATCAGGTTAACTTATGATGAGCCTGGTAGAGCTAAAGATCAGCCTCTCACTATTATACATAGAGGAGTTGTCATTAAGATTGGCAAGAGTTAATTCAAACAAGGTCATGCACCCTTTCCACTAGTTAACGGTTAACTTAAATAAAAAAGTTCATTATGGTTTGATGAGGACATCAAAGACATTTAGAAGGGGGAGGGTGTAACCCGGTTAAAAATATTAAGTAATATAATTTCTTCCAAGCATATAAATAGTGTGATTAAAAAGGTTGAAATTCATTAAAATACTATAGAAGTGTTAAAACAGTTAAAAGTATATATTATGTGTTTATTGTTTTATTTGAAGTATAATGTATCTGTAAACGTAATATGTACCAGCATGTATGGGGTTAATTGAGATGGGCCGGAACCTAACCTCTGAGGTTGTTTCGGGACGGAAAGAAAAGGGGCGGAGCGAGCAGAGAGAAGACACGCGGAGTATGAGGAAGAACAGTAACGAAAAGAGACTGTTGTACAGACGTTGAGTGACCAAGTCGTGGAGGCGTTCAACCCGGACTCTCCAGAGGACTCAGTGGTGATTTTCCTGTGGGTGTGAGTGGATTACTCAAACCGTGAGGACGACGTGAAGCTAGAAGCTAACACAGCGGCTAGTTTAGCTCACAGTGACTGTACGAGTTAGCAGCAAGCTACCTATTCAGCAGTGACTGTGGGGAAAGGAGCGTGGAGCTGCAGACGACGAGCGAACACCGCGACATCGGCAGTGACGGGGTTTCGTTTCCTCCGGACGGATCTTCTCCTCAACTCACCTCTTCTCCAACCACCAGCCCATCCCAAGCGACATCCAGGCCTGCACCGATGCACTAAAGGGGTACCCAGGTTTATTTGAAGTAAAGTAATAAGTGCCGGCTTTAGTTATCAGGTGTGTGGGTCCACATATTGCACTTCAGTGAATTTGAGTGAATTGAAGGTTCTGCATTGATATTTTTGGGTTAAAAAGTCTATTGATATCTGTGAATATTTGTGATAGTGTTTCACTAAAACAGAACAAAGGATATTTTTATTTACTGTGTTTACCTGAAAAGAAGAAACAGGGTTATTTCAGTTATTACATTTTTTGCAAAAGAGGTATAATTCCTTTGTTGTGTTTCCTGTGAAAAAAGGGACAATTCAGAGTTTTTACCTTAAAAAAGGGGAATTTATTGTGAAGGTTTAACGACAAAAAGAACATTTATATTTTTATTTTATTGTTATATTGCATTAATCATTGCATAAGTAAATAATTGAGAACTTATTTTCTTAAAACCGTGTGTGGTGTATTTCATTTACTTACCTTTAATACACAGAGACCTGAGGGGTGAACATCTTTATGAAAAACAGGTTAAAGGTGAATTTATAAGTAAGTTAAAAACAGTTCATGTGTGTACTTTAAAACAAAAAAAGAGAGATTCAAAACTAACATTAAAACTGAGTTAATCAGGGTTAAAAATAGTTGATAAAGAACCCAAAAGCCCTGCCCTTATCACCATGACTACCAAGGGGAGCGCTACACACAGTTTTTTTATTAATTTGATTTAAATATTTTTTTTTGTAAAAATGTTTTAATATTATTTTTATTTATGATCGCAGCAGGATGTGCGCAGCAGGATGTGCGCCCCACAGAATTTGCGCCCCACAGGATGTTCAAGCACAGTTTTTTTATTAATTTGATTTAAAAAAAAATAATTGTAAATTGTTTTTTATATTATTTTTATTTATGTGCGCAGCAGGATGTGCGCCGCAGGATGTGCGCCCTACATAATTTGCCCCCCACAGGATGTGCAAGCACAGTCTTTTTATTAATTTGATTTAAATATTTTTTTTTGTAAAAATGTTTTAATATTATTTTTATTTATGTGCGCAGCAGGATGTGCGCCGCAGGATGTGCGCCCCACAGAATTTGCGCCACACAGGATGTGCAAGGACAGTTTTTTTATTAATTTGATTTAAAAAAAAAAATTGTAATTTGTTTTTAATATTATTTTTATTTATGTGCGCAGCAGGATGTGCGCCGCAGGATGTGCGCCCCACAGAATTTGCGCCCCACAGGATGTGCAAGGACAGTTTTTTTATTAATTTGATTTAAATATTTTTTTTGTAAAAATGTTTTAATATCATTTTTATTTATGTGCGCAGCAGGATGTGCGCCGCAGAATGTGCGCCCCTCATCATTTGCGCCCCACAGGATGTGCAACCACAGTTTTTTATTAATTTGATTTAAATATTTTTTTCTGTAAAAATGTTTTAATATTATTTTTATTTATGTGCGCAGCAGGATGTGCGCCGCATGATGTGCGCCCCACATAATTTGCGCCCCACAGGATGTGCAAGCACAGTTTTTGTATTAATTTGATTTAAATATATTTTTTTGTAAAAATGTTTTAATATTATTTTTATTTATGTGCGCAGCAGGATGTGCGCCGCAGGATGTGCGCCCCACAGAATTTGCGCCCCACAGAATTTGCGCCCCACAGGATGTGCAAGCACAGTTTTTTTATTAATTTGATTTAAATATTTTTTTTTGTAAAAATGTTTTAATATTATTTTTATTTATGTGCGCAGCAGGATGTGCGCCGCAGGATGTGCGGACCACAGAATTTGCGCCCCACAGGATGTGCAAGCAAGGTTTTTTATTAGTTATATTTAAATATTTTTTTTTGTAAAAATGTTTTAATATTATTTTTATTTATGATCGCAGCAGGATGTGCGCAGCAGGATGTGCGCCCCACAGAATTTGCGCCCCACAGGATGTTCAAGCACAGTTTTTTTATTAATTTGATTTAAAAAAAAATAATTGTAAATTGTTTTTAATATTATTTTTATTTATGTGCGCAGCAGGATGTGCGCCGCAGGATGTGCGCCCCACAGAATTTGCGCCACACAGGATGTGCAAGGACAGTTTTTTTATTAATTTGATTTAAAAAAAAAAATTGTAATTTGTTTTTAATATTATTTTTATTTATGTGCGCAGCAGGATGTGCACCGCAGGATGTGCGCCCCACAGAATTTGCGCCCCACAGGATGTTCAAGCACAGTTTTTTTATTAATTTGATTTAAATATTTTTTTTTGTAAAAATGTTTTAATATTATTTTTATTTATGTGCGCAGCAGGATGTGCGCCGCAGGATGTGCGCCCCACAGAATTAACGCCCCACAGGATGTGCAAGGACAGTTTTTTTATTAATTTGATTTAAATATTTTTTTTTGTAAAAATGTTTTAATATTATTTTTATTTATGTGCGCAGCAGGATGTGCGCCGCAGGATTTGCGGCCCACAGAATTTGCGCCCCACAGGATGTGCAAGCACAGTTTTTTTATTAATTTGATTTAAAAAAAAAATTGTAATTTGTTTTTAATATTATTTTTATTTATGTGCGCAGCAGGATGTGCGCCGCATGATGTGCGCCCCACATAATTTGCGCCCCACAGGATGTGCAAGCACAGTTTTTGTATTAATTTGATTTAAATATATTTTTTTGTAAAAATATTTTAATATTATTTTTATTTCATGTGCGCAGCAGGATGTGCGCTTCAGTATGTGCGCCCCACAGAATTTGCGCCCTACAGGATGTGCAAGCACAGTTTTTTTATTAATTTGATTTAATTATTTTTTTTTGTAAAAATGTTTTAATATTATTATTATTAATGTGCGCAGATGGATGTGCGCCGCATGATGTGCGCCCCACATAATTTGCGCCCCACAGGATGAGCAAGCACAGTTTTTTTATTAATTGTTTTAAATATTTTTTTTGTAAAGATGTTTTAATATTATTTTTATCTATGTGCACAGCAGGATGTGCGCCGCAGTCTGTGCGCCCCACATCATTTGCGCCCCACAGGATGTGCAACCACAGTTTTTTATTAATTTGATTTAAATATTTTTTTCTGTAAAAATGTTTTAATATTATTTTTATTTATGTGCGCAGCAGGATGTGCGCCGCATGATGTGCGCCCCACATAATTTGCGCCCCACAGGATGTGCAAGCACAGTTTTTGTATTAATTTGATTTAAATATATTTTTTTGTAAAAATGTTTTAATATTATTTTTATTTATGTGCGCAGCAGGATGTGCGCCGCAGGATGTGCGCCCCACAGAATTTGCGCCCCACAGAATTTGCGCCCCACAGGATGTGCAAGCACAGTTTTTTTATTAATTTGATTTAAATATTTTTTTTTGTAAAAATGTTTTAATATTATTTTTATTTATGTGCGCAGCAGGATGTGCGCCGCAGGATGTGCGCCCCACAGAATTTGCGCCCCACAGGATGTGCAAGCAAGGTTTTTTATTAGTTATATTTAAATATTTTTTTTTGTAAAAATGTTTTAATATTATTTTTATTTATGTGCGCAGCAGGATGTGCGCCGCAGGATGTGCGCCCCACAGAATTTGCGCCACACAGGATGTGCAAGGACAGTTTTTTTATTAATTTGATTTAAAAAAAAAAATTGTAATTTGTTTTTAATATTATTTTTATTTATGTGCGCAGCAGGATGTGCGCCGCAGGATGTGCGCCCCACAGAATTTGCGCCCCACAGGATGTGCAAGGACAGTTTTTTTATTAATTTGATTTAAATATTTTTTTTGTAAAAATGTTTTAATATCATTTTTATTTATGTGCGCAGCAGGATGTGCGCCGCAGAATGTGCGCCCCTCATCATTTGCGCCCCACAGGATGTGCAACCACAGTTTTTTATTAATTTGATTTAAATATTTTTTTCTGTAAAAATGTTTTAATATTATTTTTATTTATGTGCGCAGCAGGATGTGCGCCCCACATAATTTGCGCCCCACAGGATGTGCAAGCACAGTTTTTGTATTAATTTGATTTAAATATATTTTTTTGTAAAAATGTTTTAATATTATTTTTATTTATGTGCGCAGCAGGATGTGCGCCGCAGGATGTGCGCCCCACAGAATTTGCGCCCCACAGAATTTGCGCCCCACAGGATGTGCAAGCACAGTTTTTTTATTAATTTGATTTAAATATTTTTTTTTGTAAAAATGTTTTAATATTATTTTTATTTATGTGCGCAGCAGGATGTGCGCCGCAGGATGTGCGGACCACAGAATTTGCGCCCCACAGGATGTGCAAGCAAGGTTTTTTATTAGTTATATTTAAATATTTTTTTTTGTAAAAATGTTTTAATATTATTTTTATTTATGATCGCAGCAGGATGTGCGCAGCAGGATGTGCGCCCCACAGAATTTGCGCCCCACAGGATGTTCAAGCACAGTTTTTTTATTAATTTGATTTAAAAAAAAATAATTGTAAATTGTTTTTAATATTATTTTTATTTATGTGCGCAGCAGGATGTGCGCCGCAGGATGTGCGCCCCACAGAATTTGCGCCACACAGGATGTGCAAGGACAGTTTTTTTATTAATTTGATTTAAAAAAAAAAATTGTAATTTGTTTTTAATATTATTTTTATTTATGTGCGCAGCAGGATGTGCACCGCAGGATGTGCGCCCCACAGAATTTGCGCCCCACAGGATGTTCAAGCACAGTTTTTTTATTAATTTGATTTAAATATTTTTTTTTGTAAAAATGTTTTAATATTATTTTTATTTATGTGCGCAGCAGGATGTGCGCCGCAGGATGTGCGCCCCACAGAATTAACGCCCCACAGGATGTGCAAGGACAGTTTTTTTATTAATTTGATTTAAATATTTTTTTTTGTAAAAATGTTTTAATATTATTTTTATTTATGTGCGCAGCAGGATGTGCGCCGCAGGATTTGCGCCCCACAGGATGTGCAAGCACAGTTTTTTTATTAATTTGATTTAAAAAAAAATTGTAATTTGTTTTTAATATTATTTTTATTTATGTGCGCAGCAGGATGTGCGCCGCATGATGTGCGCCCCACATAATTTGCGCCCCACAGGATGTGCAAGCACAGTTTTTGTATTAATTTGATTTAAATATATTTTTTTGTAAAAATATTTTAATATTATTTTTATTTCATGTGCGCAGCAGGATGTGCGCTTCAGTATGTGCGCCCCACAGAATTTGCGCCCTACAGGATGTGCAAGCACAGTTTTTTTATTAATTTGATTTAATTATTTTTTTTTGTAAAAATGTTTTAATATTATTATTATTAATGTGCGCAGATGGATGTGCGCCGCATGATGTGCGCCCCACATAATTTGCGCCCCACAGGATGAGCAAGCACAGTTTTTTTATTAATTGTTTTAAATATTTTTTTTGTAAAGATGTTTTAATATTATTTTTATCTATGTGCACAGCAGGATGTGCGCCGCAGTCTGTGCGCCCCACATCATTTGCGCCCCACAGGATGTGCAACCACAGTTTTTTATTAATTTGATTTAAATATTTTTTTCTGTAAAAATGTTTTAATATTATTTTTATTTATGTGCGCAGCAGGATGTGCGCCGCATGATGTGCGCCCCACATAATTTGCGCCCCACAGGATGTGCAAGCACAGTTTTTGTATTAATTTGATTTAAATATATTTTTTTGTAAAAATGTTTTAATATTATTTTTATTTATGTGCGCAGCAGGATGTGCGCCGCAGGATGTGCGCCCCACAGAATTTGCGCCCCACAGAATTTGCGCCCCACAGAATTTGCGCCCCACAGGATGTGCAAGCACAGTTTTTTTATTAATTTGATTTAAATATTTTTTTTTGTAAAAATGTTTTAATATTATTTTTATTTATGTGCGCAGCAGGATGTGCGCCGCAGGATGTGCGCCCCACAGAATTTGCGCCCCACAGGATGTGCAAGCAAGGTTTTTTATTAGTTATATTTAAATATTTTTTTTTGTAAAAATGTTTTAATATTATTTTTATTTATGTGCGCAGCAGGATGTGCGCCCCACAGAATTTGCGCCCCACAGGATGTGCAAGGACAGTTTTTTTATTAATTTGATTTAAAAAAAAAAAATTGTAATTTGTTTTTAATATTATTTTTATTTATGTGCGCAGCAGGATGTGCGCCGCATGATGTGCGCCCCACATAATTTGCGCCCCACAGGATGAGCAAGCACAGTTTTTTTATTAATTTGATTTAAAAAAAAAAATGTAAAAATGTTTTAATATTATTTTTATTTATGTGCGCAGCAGGATGTGTGCCGCAGGATGTGCGCCCCACAGAATTTGCGCCCCACAGGATGTGCAAGCACAGTTTTTTTATTAATTTGATTTAAAAAAAAATAATTGTAAATTGTTTTTAATATTATTTTTATTTATGTGCGCAGCAGGATGTGCGCCCCACAGAATTTGCGCCACACAGGATGTGCAAGGACAGTTTTTTTATTAATTTGATTTAAAAAAAAAAATTGTAATTTGTTTTTAATATTATTTTTATTTATGTGCGCAGCAGGATGTGCACCGCAGGATGTGCGCCCCACAGAATTTGCGCCCCACAGGATGTTCAAGCACAGTTTTTTTATTAATTTGATTTAAATATTTTTTTTTGTAAAAATGTTTTAATATTATTTTTATTTATGTGCGCAGCAGGATGTGCGCCGCAGGATGTGCGCCCCACAGAATTAACGCCCCACAGGATGTGCAAGGACAGTTTTTTTATTAATTTGATTTAAATATTTTTTTTGTAAAAATGTTTTAATATCATTTTTATTTATGTGCGCAGCAGGATGTGCGCCGCAGAATGTGCGCCCCTCAGAATTTGCGCCCCACAGGATGTGCAAGCACAGTTTTTTTATTAATTTGATTTAAATATTTTTTTTTGTAAAAATGTTTTAATATTATTTTTATTCATGTGCGCAGCAGGATTTGCGCCGCAGGATGTGCGCCCCACAGAATTTGCGCCCCACAGGATGTGCAAGGACAGTTTTTTTATTAATTTGATTTTAAAAAAAAAATTGTAATTTGTTTTTAATATTATTTTTATTTATGTGCGCAGCAGGATTTGCGCCGCAGGATGTGCGCCCCACAGAATTTGCGCCCCACAGGATGTGCATGGACAGTTTTTTTATTAATTTGATTTAAAAAAAAAAATTGTAATTTGTTTTTAATATTATTTTTATGTATGTGCGCAGCAGGATTTGCGCCGCAGGATTTGCGCCCCACAGAATTTGCGCCCCACAGGATGTGCAAGCAGTTTTTTTATTAATTTGATTTAAATATATTTTTTTGTAAAAATGTTTTAATATTATTTTTATTTATGTGCGCAGCAGGATGTGCGCCGCAGGATGTGCGCCCCACAGAATTTGCGCCCCACAGGATGTGCAAGCACAGTTTTTTTATTAATTTGATTTAAATATTTTTTTTTACAAAAATGTTTTAATATTATTTTTAATTATGTGCGCAGCAGGATGTGCGCCCCACAGAATTTGCACCCCACAGGATGTGCAAGGACAGTTTTTTTATTAATTTGATTTAAAAAAAAAAAAATTGTAATTTGTTTTTAATATTATTTTTATTTATGTGCGCAGCAGGATGTGCGCCGCAGGATGTGCGCCCCACAGAATTTGCGCCCCACAGGATGTGCAAGCACAGTTTTTTTATTAATTTGATTTAAATATATTTTTTTGTAAAAATGTTTTAATATTATTTTTATTCATGTGCGCAGCAGGATTTGCACCGCAGGATGTGCACCCCACAGAATTTGCGCCCCACAGGATGTGCAAGAACAGTTTTTTTATTAATTTGATTAAAAAAAAAAAAATTGTAATTTTTTTTATAATATTATTTTTATTAATGTGCGCAGCTGGATGTGCGCCGCAGGATGTGCGCCCCACAGAATTTGCGCCCCACAGGATGTGCAAGCACAGTTTTTTTATTAATTTGATTTAAAAAAAAATTTTGCAGTTTGTTTTTAATATTATTTTTACTTATGTGCGCAGCAGGATGTGTGCTGCAGGATGTGCGCCCCACAGGATGTGCAAGGACAGTTTTTTTATTAATTTGATTTAAAAAAAAAAATTGTAATTTGTTTTAATATTATTTTTATTTATGTGCGCAGCAGGATGTGCGCCGCAGGATGTGCGCCCCACAGAATTTGCGCCCCACAGGATGTGCAAGGACAGTTTTTTTATTAATTTGATTTAAAAAAAATAATTGTAATTTGTTTTTATATTATTTTTATTTATGTGCGCAGCAGGATGTGCGCCGCAGGATGTACGCCCCACAGAATTTGCGCCCCACAGGATGTGCAAGGACAGTTTTTTTCTTAATTTGATTTAACTATTTTTTTTTGTAAAAATGTTTTAATATTATTTTTATTTATGTGCGCAGCAGGATTTGCTCCGCAGGATGTGCGCCCCACAGAATTTGCGCCCCACAGGATGTGCAAGCACAGTTTTTTATTATTTGATTTAAATATTTTTTTTTGTAAAAATGTTTTAATATTATTTTTATTCATGTGCGCAGCAGGAAGTGCGCCGCAGGATGTGCAAGGACAGTTTTTTTGTTAATTTGATTTAAAAAAAAAATTGTAAATTGTTTTTAATATTATTTTTATTAATGTGCGCCGCAGGATGTGCGCCCCACAGAATTTGCGCCCCACGGGATGTTCAAGGACAGTTTTTTTATTAATTTGATTTAAAAAAAGAAAATTGTAATTTTTTTTATAATATTATTTTTATTAATGTGCGCAGCTGGATGTGCGCCGCAGGATGTGCGCCCCACAGAATTTGCGCCCCACAGGATGTGCAAGCACAGTTTTTTTATTAATTTGATTTAAAAAAAAAAATTGTAATTTGTTTTTAATATTATTTTTATTCATATGCGCAGGAGGATGTGCGCTGCAGGATGTGCGCCCCACAGGATGTGCAAGCACAGTTTTTTTCTTAATTTGATTTAAATATTTTTTTTTGTAAAAATGTTTTAATATTATTTTTATTTATGTGCGCAGCAGGATGTGCGCCCCACAGAATTTGTGCCCCACAGTATGTGCAAGCACAGTTTTTTTATTAATTTGATTTAAATATTTTTTTTTGTAAAAATGTTTTAATATTATTTTTATTTATGTGCGCAGCAGGATGTGCGCCGCAGGATGTGTGCCCCACAGAATTTGCGGCCCAAAGGATGTGCAAGGACAATTTTTTTATTAATTTGATTTTTTTTAAAAAATTGTAATTTGTTTTTAATATTATTTTTATTTATGTGCGCAGCAGGATGTGCGCCGCAGGATGTGCGCCCCACAGAATTTGCGCCCCACAGGATGTGCAGGCACATTTTTTTTATTAATTTGATTTAAAAAAAAAAAATTGTAAATTTGTTTTAATTTTATTTTTATTTATTTGCGCAGCAGGATGTGCGCCCCACATAATTTGCGCCCCACAGGATGTGCAAGGACAGTTTTTTTATTAATTTGATTTAAAAAAAAAAAATTGTAATTTGTTTTTAATATTATTTTTATTTATGTGCACAGCAGGATGTGCGCCGCAGGATGTGCGCCCCACAGAATTTGCGCCCCACAGGATGTGCAAGCACAGTTTTTTTATTAATTTGATTTAAATATTTTTTTTTGTAAAAATGTTGTAACATTATTTTTATTTATGTGCGCAGCAGGATGTGCAACCCACAGAATTTTCGCCCCACAGGATGTGCAAGCACAGTTTTTTTATTAATTTGATTTAAAAAAAAAAATTGTAATTTGTTTTTAATATTATTTTTATTTATGTGCGTAGCAGGATGTGTGCTGCAGGATGTGCGCCCCACAGAATTTGCGCCCCACAGGATGTGCAAGCACAGTTTTTTTATTAATTTGATTTAAATATTTTTTTTTGTAAAAATGTTTTAATATTATTTTTATTTCATGTGCGCAGCAGGATGTGCGCTTCAGTATGTGCGCCCCACAGAATTTGCGCCCTACAGGATGTGCAAGCACAGTTTTTTTATTAATTTGATTTAATTATTTTTTTTTGTAAAAATGTTTTAATATTATTATTATTAATGTGCGCAGATGGATGTGCGCCGCATGATGTGCGCCCCACATAATTTGCGCCCCACAGGATGAGCAAGCACAGTTTTTTTATTAATTGTTTTAAATATTTTTTTTGTAAAGATGTTTTAATATTATTTTTATCTATGTGCGCAGCAGGATGTGCGCCGCAGTCTGTGCGCCCCACATCATTTGCGCCCCACAGGATGTGCAACCACAGTTTTTTATTAATTTGATTTAAATATTTTTTTCTGTAAAAATGTTTTAATATTATTTTTATTTATGTGCGCAGCAGGATGTGCGCCGCATGATGTGCGCCCCACATAATTTGCGCCCCACAGGATGTGCAAGCACAGTTTTTGTATTAATTTGATTTAAATATATTTTTTTGTAAAAATGTTTTAATATTATTTTTATTTATGTGCGCAGCAGGATGTGCGCCGCAGGATGTGCGCCCCACAGAATTTGCGCCCCACAGAATTTGCGCCCCACAGAATTTGCGCCCCACAGGATGTGCAAGCACAGTTTTTTTATTAATTTGATTTAAATATTTTTTTTTGTAAAAATGTTTTAATATTATTTTTATTTATGTGCGCAGCAGGATGTGCGCCGCAGGATGTGCGCCCCACAGAATTTGCGCCCCACAGAATTTGCGCCCCACAGAATTTGCGCCCCACAGGATGTGCAAGCACAGTTTTTTTATTAATTTGATTTAAATATTTTTTTTTGTAAAAATGTTTTAATATTATTTTTATTTATGTGCGCAGCAGGATGTGCGCCGCAGGATGTGCGCCCCACAGAATTTGCGCCCCACAGGATGTGCAAGCAAGGTTTTTTATTAGTTATATTTAAATATTTTTTTTTGTAAAAATGTTTTAATATTATTTTTATTTATGTGCGCAGCAGGATGTGCGCCCCACATAATTTGCGCCCCACAGGATGAGCAAGCACAGTTTTTTTATTAATTTGATTTAAAAAAAAAAATGTAAAAATGTTTTAATATTATTTTTATTTATGTGCGCAGCAGGATGTGTGCCGCAGGATGTGCGCCCCACAGAATTTGCGCCCCACAGGATGTGCAAGCACAGTTTTTTTATTAATTTGATTTAAATATGTTTTTTTGTAAAAATGTTTTAACATTATTTTTATTTATATGCGCAGCAGGATGTGCGCCGCAGGATGTGCGCCCCACAGAATTTGCGCCCCACAGGATGTGCAAGCACATGTAACCCGGTTAAAAATATTAAGTAATATAATTTCTTCCAAGCATATAAATAGTGTGATTAAAAAGGTTGAAATTCATTAAAATACTATAGAAGTGTTAAAACAGTTAAAAGTATATATTATGTGTTTATTGTTTTATTTGAAGTATAATGTATCTGTAAACGTAATATGTACCAGCATGTATGGGGTTAATTGAGATGGGCCGGAACCTAACCTCTGAGGTTGTTTCGGGACGGAAAGAAAAGGGGCGGAGCGAGCAGAGAGAAGACACGCGGAGTATGAGGAAGAACAGTAACGAAAAGAGACTGTTGTACAGACGTTGAGTGACCAAGTCGTGGAGGCGTTCAACCCGGACTCTCCAGAGGACTCAGTGGTGATTTTCCTGTGGGTGTGAGTGGATTACTCAAACCGTGAGGACGACGTGAAGCTAGAAGCTAACACAGCGGCTAGTTTAGCTCACAGTGACTGTACGAGTTAGCAGCAAGCTACCTATTCAGCAGTGACTGTGGGGAAAGGAGCGTGGAGCTGCAGACGACGAGCGAACACCGCGACATCGGCAGTGACGGGGTTTCGTTTCCTCCGGACGGATCTTCTCCTCAACTCACCTCTTCTCCAACCACCAGCCCATCCCAAGCGACATCCAGGCCTGCACCGATGCACTAAAGGGGTACCCAGGTTTATTTGAAGTAAAGTAATAAGTGCCGGCTTTAGTTATCAGGTGTGTGGGTCCACATATTGCACTTCAGTGAATTTGAGTGAATTGAAGGTTCTGCATTGATATTTTTGGGTTAAAAAGTCTATTGATATCTGTGAATATTTGTGATAGTGTTTCACTAAAACAGAACAAAGGATATTTTTATTTACTGTGTTTACCTGAAAAGAAGAAACAGGGTTATTTCAGTTATTACATTTTTTGCAAAAGAGGTATAATTCCTTTGTTGTGTTTCCTGTGAAAAAAGGGACAATTCAGAGTTTTTACCTTAAAAAAGGGGAATTTATTGTGAAGGTTTAACGACAAAAAGAACATTTATATTTTTATTTTATTGTTATATTGCATTAATCATTGCATAAGTAAATAATTGAGAACTTATTTTCTTAAAACCGTGTGTGGTGTATTTCATTTACTTACCTTTAATACACAGAGACCTGAGGGGTGAACATCTTTATGAAAAACAGGTTAAAGGTGAATTTATAAGTAAGTTAAAAACAGTTCATGTGTGTACTTTAAAACAAAAAAAGAGAGATTCAAAACTAACATTAAAACTGAGTTAATCAGGGTTAAAAATAGTTGATAAAGAACCCAAAAGCCCTGCCCTTATCACCATGACTACCAAGGGGAGCGCTACATAAAATGGAGGCACCGCTGGGAATATTTTGGATTTCTCATTAAAAAGAAAAAAGTTAAAGCGTTAAAGGCAAAGTAACTAATTAAAGTGCTAACCTAACTTACAAACAGCATTAACATGGAAAGAACAGAACTAGTGTCAGAGTTAAAACGCTGGTGCCGTGGTGAGGGTTTGGATGAGACACATGCGATTATGACCATCGTCCCAGAAGAAGTAGAGATCAGTGCAGTTGAAGCAACACTGGAAACTATCAAGTCTTTTGGACGAGTGCGTGTCCGTGGGAGAAACTTCAGTGCAAGACTAAACCAACGGATGGTTTTGTGTGAGAGTAAAGAGACTGTGAATGAAGAGAGTGTTCCTCCTGAGGTTAAACCAGATGATGGTGGAGAGGCGTGGCCTGTTATCATCATAGGAAAGGCTCAGGCAGCTGCCGAAGAGTTTAACAGTAAACTGAAAGGGTTGCTGCAGGCTGAAGGTAAAACAATGGAGGACCTCCAATCATTATTCCCCAGTACACCCCCGCCCACTAACTCCACTGAATCTATCCTTCGCGCTGTTGGAGATTTGTTGGACAAGACAACTAAGCCAGCTGATGGAGGGAGTTATGGTCGACTACGCATGTTCTCGGGAGCCCTACCAACGCTGCCAGGTGAGGAACCATTTGACCATTGGCTAGAGCAGGCATGGCTCATGGTGGAGGAGACTGAATGCTCTGACAGAGAAAAAAGACGCAGAATTATTGGAAGTTTAAAGGGACATGCACTAGAAATTGTGAAAGCAGTGCGACACACACATTCTGACGCCAGCCCAAAAGAGTACCTGGAAGCTCTTGAAAGTGCTTTTGGAAGTGCTGAGTCCGGTGATGATCTCTACTTTGCTTTCAGATTAATGCAACAGCAAAAAGGAGAGAAACTGTCAGATTTCCTTCGACGCTTAGAGAGGTCTCTAGCCAAAGTGATTCAACGAGGTGGTCTTCCTGCGAGCTGCATGGACCGAGCCCGACTGGAGCAACTGCTAAGAGGTGCTATCGATTCAGACCTGATGCTGATCCAGCTGCGCTTGAGAGAAAGAAAGGCTGTACCCCCAAGCTTTCTACAGCTTTTGACTGAGATTCGTGCTGAGGAAGAGTATGAAACTTCTAGAAAGAAGCTCAGCGCCTCAGTACACCAAGTGCATGTTAATCAAAAAGTGGATACAAGGCAAGCAGAGATCCAGAGTTTAAAGGCGGAAATAAAAGAACTGAAATCAATGGTTGCAACAGTGGTGACCCAATCCACTCCAGTCAAAGAGGATTACAGGGAGGCTACACCCATCCATTCACCGCCTGGCCCCGAGAACCGACAGGACGCCGAGCTGGCTGCATTGAAAAAACAACTGAAAAGACTAAAGCAGAAAACTAGCAACACGATGTCTGAACAGGACGCTGCAGTTTCGACCATGGAGGCTTCAAAACAATTCTCCAACTCACCCAAAGGAACACCGAAAAAGTCAGAGGAGAATTTCTGCTATAGGTGTGGTGAGAGCGGACATTTTGCCACCAAGTGTCACAACCCTGAAAATCAAGCCAAGGTTATCAGAAAGCTAATTCATGCTTTAAAGATGACAAAAGACAAACAGCAGTCTGGTGGTTCCACCGCCAGTGAAGTAAACTGTGGGGTCAAGAAAAGTGCAGTTACCGCATCGGAGCCGGCTGGCATCCCTGAAGGCTTGGTTGGTCCACCCAGCATCGTACCTGTGAAAGTAAATGGACACTGCTGTGACGCCTTGTTTGACAGTGGGTCACAGGTTACCATTATCTTCGAGTCTTGGTACCAAACCTACCTGTCTGATGTTCCCATACGCCCTGTGTCTGGTTTAGCTCTGTGGGGATTAAGTGAATCCGAGGGCAGTTATCCCTACCGTGGGTACGTAGTGGTCGACGTTGAATATCCAGCAAAGGTAGCAGGTGCCGACCAGACAGTGACCATCCTTGCTCTTATCTGCCCCCAGCCCAGAACTGCAGACCAGACTCCGGTCATTGTGGGGACCAATGCCAGTCACATTCGACGTCTTGTGCAGCAAAGTAAAGACAACGGCATCGACATCACACAGACACTGGGGATACAGTGTTACAGAGACAACACAACCACAGCCCTGGAAGAGGATGATGATATCGGCTGTGTGTTATGGCAAGGCCCTGGCCCACTGACTCTGCCCCCTGGTGGTGACTGCAGTGCAGTCTGTAAAGTCGAGTACAAACACCAAGTCGACAAACAGATCCTGATGGTGGACTCGTCTCCCCTAACGCCACTCCCTGCTGGTGTGCTACTTCAGCCAATGGTGGTGCTCAGCAAAGACGTGAACGTCAGCCATTTCAGAATCTTGGTCCAAAATGAGTCCATGACAGAGACAGTCATACCAGTGGGAACAGTTATCGGGCATATGTATCTGACAGATGCAGCTACTCACCTTTCTCCGTCCAAGACAGCTGACAACGAGTTTGACCCGAATCTGATCAACTTTGGAGACTCACCTGTCTCTGAGGAGTGGAAACAGAGACTCCGTCAGAAGCTATCCACAAGGTCTCAGGTGTTCTCGCTTCACGAATGGGATGTCGGATTGGCGAAGGAAGTAGAGCACACGATCCGGATGTCAGATCCACGGCCTTTCAGAGAGCGCTCTCGTCGCCTGGCCCCAGCTGACCTGGAAGACGTGAGAAAGCACATTCAGGAACTGTTGCGTGCGGGGATCATCAAAGAGTCTCGTAGTCCTTATGCATCCCCAATTGTGATTGTTCGCAAAAAGACTGGAGCTGTGAGAATGTGTATTGACTACCGATTGTTGAACAGCCGAACAATCCCCGATCAGTACACAACACCCTGTATCGATGATGTGTTGGATTCGATGACCGGAAGCAAGTGGTTCTCCGTTCTTGATCTGCGGAGCGGTTATTACCAAATTGCTATGGCTGAGGAAGATAAGGAAAAGACGGCATTCATCTGTCCGCTGGGGTTCTTCCAGTTCGAGAGGATGCCGCAGGGGATAACTGGAGCCCCAGCCACCTTCCAGAGATTAATGGAGAAGGCTGTGGGTGACATGAATCTGCTGGAAGTCCTTGTCTACCTCGATGACCTGATTGTATTTGGCCGAACTTTAGAAGAGCATGAAGAGAGACTTCTTAAAGTTCTTGATTGTCTGGCAGAGGTTGGATTAAAAATCTCGGTCGACAAATGTCAGTTCTGCCTCCCAAAGGTAAAGTACCTTGGACATATCGTGTCGGCAGATGGAGTATCGCCTGACTCATCCAAGATAGAGGCAGTTACCACTTGGCCACAGCCTACGCACCTGAAGACTCTTCAATCCTTCTTGGGATTTTGCGGATATTACCGCCGTTTCATCGCCAATTATGCAGCCATCGTCAGGCCTTTGTCTGAGCTCACAAAAGGCTACGCTCCAACCCAGAGGGGCAAGAAACCGGAGAAAGACAACACAAAGACTTACCGCAAAGAGTCCGAGCCTTTTGGTGAGCGATGGGACCTGTCCTGCACTGAAGCTTTCCACAAGATTATCCACTGCCTTACCCATGCACCTGTTTTGGCCTTCGCGGATCCCAACAAGCCATACGTCCTGCATGTAGACGCCAGCTTGAAAGGGCTTGGCGCCGTCCTATATCAGGAGCACAGTGAGGGTCTGAGGCCCGTTGCCTTCGCCAGTAGGAAGCTGAAGACATCTGAGAGGAACTACCCCGTTCACCAGCTGGAGTTCCTGGCCCTTAAGTGGGCGGTTGTGGATAAATTCCATGATTATTTGTACGGGGTCAGATTCACCGTACGTACGGACAACAACCCGCTCACGTACGTGCTGTCGACCGCCAAGCTCAGCGCTGTGGGGCACAGATGGCTCTCGGCCTTATCTACCTACGATTTCGATGTCCAGTACCGACCAGGCAGACAAAACATAGACGCAGACCTGCTCTCGAGGAACATGTCTGATGAGAGTTCCGAGGAATGGACAACCATACCACAGTCTGGTGTGAGATCCATCTGCAAACGAATCTGCATCCCTGGTACTGCGGGCAGTCCACCGAGGTACGTAGATCAGTTGGGAGTTTCTCCTGAATGCGTGCCTGATGTCTTTGCATTCCCGATTCACCTGGAGTTGAAATCCTTGGGACAGATGTCTAATCAGGAGCTGATAGAAGCTCAAGAGGATGATACAGCCATCCGACTTGCTATCCAAGCTGTTAAAAATGGAAAATGGCCGGAAGAAAATGGATCTAGCCCAGAGAGCTTTCGTCTTAAAAAAGAGATGGGGAAGCTAATGATGAAGGACGGGCTACTCCATCGCTTAAGCAAGCGGCCCTCCGGAAAAGAACAGACTCAACTTGTCCTACCAAGCGGGTTCAGAGAACTGGTGTTGAAAGCCACGCACGATGATCTAGGACACCTTGGTATTGAAAGAACTACAGACTTGTTGAGGAGCCGATTCTTTTGGCCGAAGCTTGCATGTGATGTTGAACAGTATATAAAGAACTGTGGAGCGTGTGTCACACGGAAGACCCCTTGTCATAGGGCAGCACCTTTGCATCACATTTCGAGCAGTGGACCAATGGACCTCGTGTGCATTGATTTTCTTTCAATGGAACCAGATTCTGCAGGCATCGGAAATGTTTTAGTGGTCACGGATCATTTCACCCGTTACGCTCAGGCGTTCCCTTCCCGAAATCAGAAGGCGCAAACTGTGGCGAAGATCCTGGTGGACAAGTACTTCCTGCATTATGGTCTGCCAACAAGAATCCACTCAGATCAAGGGAGAGACTTTGAAAGCCAGCTGATCAAAGAGCTTCTGCAGATGATGGGGATCCGGAAATCACGGACTACTCCTTATCACCCGCAAGGAGATCCGCAGCCCGAGAGATTCAACAGAACTCTTCTGTCCATGCTGGGAACCCTGGGGTGTGAGAAGAAAAAACAGTGGAGCAAACATGTTGGCTACCTGGTTCACGCCTACAACAGTACCAAATGTGATGCTACGGGGTATTCACCCTATTTCTTGATGTTTGGCCGAGAAGCAAGACTTCCCATAGACTTGTGCTTTGGAACCTCTCCTGATGGCGAAGCTGATGGTTGCCATTCTCGCTATGTAGCCAAGCTGAAAGACGACTTGCACAGGGCCTACAAGCTTGCTTCCGACACAGCCTACAAGACACATCAGAGGAACAAAAGATCCTATGACAAAAGAGTTGTATTTCAAACCCTGGATATCGGTGACAGAGTGTTACTGAGGAACTTGGGACTGAAAGGAAAACATAAACTAGAGAGTCGTTGGAGTTCTATCCCTTACGTGGTTATAGGAAAGATGCCCAACCTTCCAGTGTACAAAGTGAAACCGGAAGATGGAGGAGGAGGAGTCAAAACTCTCCATCGTGATCATCTCCTTCCAATTGGACAGTTGGTAAGAATGCCGACAGTGGATGTTGAGAACAAGTCACCAGCCAAAACAAAAGCAAGAACAAGAGCTGAGGCACAAAAGAAATCGAAGAAAGTCTTACCTGGAATACAGGAAGTTCTTCAAGAGATGCAAGAGAGCATGGATTCCTCTTCAGATGTGGAGTATTATGGACCTGAAAAATCCTACAGTACCTACCTGAAAGAAATCCTGGGAAAAGAAAGAGAAACTGCTGGACAGTCAAACCTCATCCAAAATGATGCTGATTCTTCTCAACAGTCAGATGGAAATCCTGCTGAGGACAGCTTGTCAGAGGAAGAAAGTGTGGAGGAGGAAAACTACAGTGTGAGAGAAGAGGAGGGAGATCAAGATTCTGAAGAAGAAAGTGATCCAGAGTCTGATAACCCTTGCCACGATAAGCACCCAGAGACAGTCACTAAGACAAAAGTGAGTAGCAAACCTGAAAACCGTCCAAAAAGAAAAGTGAAACCAGTCATCAGGTTAACTTATGATGAGCCTGGTAGAGCTAAAGATCAGCCTCTCACTATTATACATAGAGGAGTTGTCATTAAGATTGGCAAGAGTTAATTCAAACAAGGTCATGCACCCTTTCCACTAGTTAACGGTTAACTTAAATAAAAAAGTTCATTATGGTTTGATGAGGACATCAAAGACATTTAGAAGGGGGAGGGTGTAACCCGGTTAAAAATATTAAGTAATATAATTTCTTCCAAGCATATAAATAGTGTGATTAAAAAGGTTGAAATTCATTAAAATACTATAGAAGTGTTAAAACAGTTAAAAGTATATATTATGTGTTTATTGTTTTATTTGAAGTATAATGTATCTGTAAACGTAATATGTACCAGCATGTATGGGGTTAATTGAGATGGGCCGGAACCTAACCTCTGAGGTTGTTTCGGGACGGAAAGAAAAGGGGCGGAGCGAGCAGAGAGAAGACACGCGGAGTATGAGGAAGAACAGTAACGAAAAGAGACTGTTGTACAGACGTTGAGTGACCAAGTCGTGGAGGCGTTCAACCCGGACTCTCCAGAGGACTCAGTGGTGATTTTCCTGTGGGTGTGAGTGGATTACTCAAACCGTGAGGACGACGTGAAGCTAGAAGCTAACACAGCGGCTAGTTTAGCTCACAGTGACTGTACGAGTTAGCAGCAAGCTACCTATTCAGCAGTGACTGTGGGGAAAGGAGCGTGGAGCTGCAGACGACGAGCGAACACCGCGACATCGGCAGTGACGGGGTTTCGTTTCCTCCGGACGGATCTTCTCCTCAACTCACCTCTTCTCCAACCACCAGCCCATCCCAAGCGACATCCAGGCCTGCACCGATGCACTAAAGGGGTACCCAGGTTTATTTGAAGTAAAGTAATAAGTGCCGGCTTTAGTTATCAGGTGTGTGGGTCCACATATTGCACTTCAGTGAATTTGAGTGAATTGAAGGTTCTGCATTGATATTTTTGGGTTAAAAAGTCTATTGATATCTGTGAATATTTGTGATAGTGTTTCACTAAAACAGAACAAAGGATATTTTTATTTACTGTGTTTACCTGAAAAGAAGAAACAGGGTTATTTCAGTTATTACATTTTTTGCAAAAGAGGTATAATTCCTTTGTTGTGTTTCCTGTGAAAAAAGGGACAATTCAGAGTTTTTACCTTAAAAAAGGGGAATTTATTGTGAAGGTTTAACGACAAAAAGAACATTTATATTTTTATTTTATTGTTATATTGCATTAATCATTGCATAAGTAAATAATTGAGAACTTATTTTCTTAAAACCGTGTGTGGTGTATTTCATTTACTTACCTTTAATACACAGAGACCTGAGGGGTGAACATCTTTATGAAAAACAGGTTAAAGGTGAATTTATAAGTAAGTTAAAAACAGTTCATGTGTGTACTTTAAAACAAAAAAAGAGAGATTCAAAACTAACATTAAAACTGAGTTAATCAGGGTTAAAAATAGTTGATAAAGAACCCAAAAGCCCTGCCCTTATCACCATGACTACCAAGGGGAGCGCTACACACAGTTTTTTTATTAATTTGATTTAAATATTTTTTTTTGTAAAAATGTTTTAATATTATTTTTATTTATGATCGCAGCAGGATGTGCGCAGCAGGATGTGCGCCCCACAGAATTTGCGCCCCACAGGATGTTCAAGCACAGTTTTTTTATTAATTTGATTTAAAAAAAAATAATTGTAAATTGTTTTTTATATTATTTTTATTTATGTGCGCAGCAGGATGTGCGCCGCAGGATGTGCGCCCTACATAATTTGCCCCCCACAGGATGTGCAAGCACAGTCTTTTTATTAATTTGATTTAAATATTTTTTTTTGTAAAAATGTTTTAATATTATTTTTATTTATGTGCGCAGCAGGATGTGCGCCGCAGGATGTGCGCCCCACAGAATTTGCGCCACACAGGATGTGCAAGGACAGTTTTTTTATTAATTTGATTTAAAAAAAAAAATTGTAATTTGTTTTTAATATTATTTTTATTTATGTGCGCAGCAGGATGTGCGCCGCAGGATGTGCGCCCCACAGAATTTGCGCCCCACAGGATGTGCAAGGACAGTTTTTTTATTAATTTGATTTAAATATTTTTTTTGTAAAAATGTTTTAATATCATTTTTATTTATGTGCGCAGCAGGATGTGCGCCGCAGAATGTGCGCCCCTCATCATTTGCGCCCCACAGGATGTGCAACCACAGTTTTTTATTAATTTGATTTAAATATTTTTTTCTGTAAAAATGTTTTAATATTATTTTTATTTATGTGCGCAGCAGGATGTGCGCCGCATGATGTGCGCCCCACATAATTTGCGCCCCACAGGATGTGCAAGCACAGTTTTTGTATTAATTTGATTTAAATATATTTTTTTGTAAAAATGTTTTAATATTATTTTTATTTATGTGCGCAGCAGGATGTGCGCCGCAGGATGTGCGCCCCACAGAATTTGCGCCCCACAGAATTTGCGCCCCACAGGATGTGCAAGCACAGTTTTTTTATTAATTTGATTTAAATATTTTTTTTTGTAAAAATGTTTTAATATTATTTTTATTTATGTGCGCAGCAGGATGTGCGCCGCAGGATGTGCGGACCACAGAATTTGCGCCCCACAGGATGTGCAAGCAAGGTTTTTTATTAGTTATATTTAAATATTTTTTTTTGTAAAAATGTTTTAATATTATTTTTATTTATGATCGCAGCAGGATGTGCGCAGCAGGATGTGCGCCCCACAGAATTTGCGCCCCACAGGATGTTCAAGCACAGTTTTTTTATTAATTTGATTTAAAAAAAAATAATTGTAAATTGTTTTTAATATTATTTTTATTTATGTGCGCAGCAGGATGTGCGCCGCAGGATGTGCGCCCCACAGAATTTGCGCCACACAGGATGTGCAAGGACAGTTTTTTTATTAATTTGATTTAAAAAAAAAAATTGTAATTTGTTTTTAATATTATTTTTATTTATGTGCGCAGCAGGATGTGCACCGCAGGATGTGCGCCCCACAGAATTTGCGCCCCACAGGATGTTCAAGCACAGTTTTTTTATTAATTTGATTTAAATATTTTTTTTTGTAAAAATGTTTTAATATTATTTTTATTTATGTGCGCAGCAGGATGTGCGCCGCAGGATGTGCGCCCCACAGAATTAACGCCCCACAGGATGTGCAAGGACAGTTTTTTTATTAATTTGATTTAAATATTTTTTTTTGTAAAAATGTTTTAATATTATTTTTATTTATGTGCGCAGCAGGATGTGCGCCGCAGGATTTGCGGCCCACAGAATTTGCGCCCCACAGGATGTGCAAGCACAGTTTTTTTATTAATTTGATTTAAAAAAAAAATTGTAATTTGTTTTTAATATTATTTTTATTTATGTGCGCAGCAGGATGTGCGCCGCATGATGTGCGCCCCACATAATTTGCGCCCCACAGGATGTGCAAGCACAGTTTTTGTATTAATTTGATTTAAATATATTTTTTTGTAAAAATATTTTAATATTATTTTTATTTCATGTGCGCAGCAGGATGTGCGCTTCAGTATGTGCGCCCCACAGAATTTGCGCCCTACAGGATGTGCAAGCACAGTTTTTTTATTAATTTGATTTAATTATTTTTTTTTGTAAAAATGTTTTAATATTATTATTATTAATGTGCGCAGATGGATGTGCGCCGCATGATGTGCGCCCCACATAATTTGCGCCCCACAGGATGAGCAAGCACAGTTTTTTTATTAATTGTTTTAAATATTTTTTTTGTAAAGATGTTTTAATATTATTTTTATCTATGTGCACAGCAGGATGTGCGCCGCAGTCTGTGCGCCCCACATCATTTGCGCCCCACAGGATGTGCAACCACAGTTTTTTATTAATTTGATTTAAATATTTTTTTCTGTAAAAATGTTTTAATATTATTTTTATTTATGTGCGCAGCAGGATGTGCGCCGCATGATGTGCGCCCCACATAATTTGCGCCCCACAGGATGTGCAAGCACAGTTTTTGTATTAATTTGATTTAAATATATTTTTTTGTAAAAATGTTTTAATATTATTTTTATTTATGTGCGCAGCAGGATGTGCGCCGCAGGATGTGCGCCCCACAGAATTTGCGCCCCACAGAATTTGCGCCCCACAGGATGTGCAAGCACAGTTTTTTTATTAATTTGATTTAAATATTTTTTTTTGTAAAAATGTTTTAATATTATTTTTATTTATGTGCGCAGCAGGATGTGCGCCGCAGGATGTGCGCCCCACAGAATTTGCGCCCCACAGGATGTGCAAGCAAGGTTTTTTATTAGTTATATTTAAATATTTTTTTTTGTAAAAATGTTTTAATATTATTTTTATTTATGTGCGCAGCAGGATGTGCGCCGCAGGATGTGCGCCCCACAGAATTTGCGCCACACAGGATGTGCAAGGACAGTTTTTTTATTAATTTGATTTAAAAAAAAAAATTGTAATTTGTTTTTAATATTATTTTTATTTATGTGCGCAGCAGGATGTGCGCCGCAGGATGTGCGCCCCACAGAATTTGCGCCCCACAGGATGTGCAAGGACAGTTTTTTTATTAATTTGATTTAAATATTTTTTTTGTAAAAATGTTTTAATATCATTTTTATTTATGTGCGCAGCAGGATGTGCGCCGCAGAATGTGCGCCCCTCATCATTTGCGCCCCACAGGATGTGCAACCACAGTTTTTTATTAATTTGATTTAAATATTTTTTTCTGTAAAAATGTTTTAATATTATTTTTATTTATGTGCGCAGCAGGATGTGCGCCGCATGATGTGCGCCCCACATAATTTGCGCCCCACAGGATGTGCAAGCACAGTTTTTGTATTAATTTGATTTAAATATATTTTTTTGTAAAAATGTTTTAATATTATTTTTATTTATGTGCGCAGCAGGATGTGCGCCGCAGGATGTGCGCCCCACAGAATTTGCGCCCCACAGAATTTGCGCCCCACAGGATGTGCAAGCACAGTTTTTTTATTAATTTGATTTAAATATTTTTTTTTGTAAAAATGTTTTAATATTATTTTTATTTATGTGCGCAGCAGGATGTGCGCCGCAGGATGTGCGGACCACAGAATTTGCGCCCCACAGGATGTGCAAGCAAGGTTTTTTATTAGTTATATTTAAATATTTTTTTTTGTAAAAATGTTTTAATATTATTTTTATTTATGATCGCAGCAGGATGTGCGCAGCAGGATGTGCGCCCCACAGAATTTGCGCCCCACAGGATGTTCAAGCACAGTTTTTTTATTAATTTGATTTAAAAAAAAATAATTGTAAATTGTTTTTAATATTATTTTTATTTATGTGCGCAGCAGGATGTGCGCCGCAGGATGTGCGCCCCACAGAATTTGCGCCACACAGGATGTGCAAGGACAGTTTTTTTATTAATTTGATTTAAAAAAAAAAATTGTAATTTGTTTTTAATATTATTTTTATTTATGTGCGCAGCAGGATGTGCACCGCAGGATGTGCGCCCCACAGAATTTGCGCCCCACAGGATGTTCAAGCACAGTTTTTTTATTAATTTGATTTAAATATTTTTTTTTGTAAAAATGTTTTAATATTATTTTTATTTATGTGCGCAGCAGGATGTGCGCCGCAGGATGTGCGCCCCACAGAATTAACGCCCCACAGGATGTGCAAGGACAGTTTTTTTATTAATTTGATTTAAATATTTTTTTTTGTAAAAATGTTTTAATATTATTTTTATTTATGTGCGCAGCAGGATGTGCGCCGCAGGATTTGCGCCCCACAGGATGTGCAAGCACAGTTTTTTTATTAATTTGATTTAAAAAAAAATTGTAATTTGTTTTTAATATTATTTTTATTTATGTGCGCAGCAGGATGTGCGCCGCATGATGTGCGCCCCACATAATTTGCGCCCCACAGGATGTGCAAGCACAGTTTTTGTATTAATTTGATTTAAATATATTTTTTTGTAAAAATATTTTAATATTATTTTTATTTCATGTGCGCAGCAGGATGTGCGCTTCAGTATGTGCGCCCCACAGAATTTGCGCCCTACAGGATGTGCAAGCACAGTTTTTTTATTAATTTGATTTAATTATTTTTTTTTGTAAAAATGTTTTAATATTATTATTATTAATGTGCGCAGATGGATGTGCGCCGCATGATGTGCGCCCCACATAATTTGCGCCCCACAGGATGAGCAAGCACAGTTTTTTTATTAATTGTTTTAAATATTTTTTTTGTAAAGATGTTTTAATATTATTTTTATCTATGTGCACAGCAGGATGTGCGCCGCAGTCTGTGCGCCCCACATCATTTGCGCCCCACAGGATGTGCAACCACAGTTTTTTATTAATTTGATTTAAATATTTTTTTCTGTAAAAATGTTTTAATATTATTTTTATTTATGTGCGCAGCAGGATGTGCGCCGCATGATGTGCGCCCCACATAATTTGCGCCCCACAGGATGTGCAAGCACAGTTTTTGTATTAATTTGATTTAAATATATTTTTTTGTAAAAATGTTTTAATATTATTTTTATTTATGTGCGCAGCAGGATGTGCGCCGCAGGATGTGCGCCCCACAGAATTTGCGCCCCACAGAATTTGCGCCCCACAGAATTTGCGCCCCACAGGATGTGCAAGCACAGTTTTTTTATTAATTTGATTTAAATATTTTTTTTTGTAAAAATGTTTTAATATTATTTTTATTTATGTGCGCAGCAGGATGTGCGCCGCAGGATGTGCGCCCCACAGAATTTGCGCCCCACAGGATGTGCAAGCAAGGTTTTTTATTAGTTATATTTAAATATTTTTTTTTGTAAAAATGTTTTAATATTATTTTTATTTATGTGCGCAGCAGGATGTGCGCCCCACAGAATTTGCGCCCCACAGGATGTGCAAGGACAGTTTTTTTATTAATTTGATTTAAAAAAAAAAAATTGTAATTTGTTTTTAATATTATTTTTATTTATGTGCGCAGCAGGATGTGCGCCGCATGATGTGCGCCCCACATAATTTGCGCCCCACAGGATGAGCAAGCACAGTTTTTTTATTAATTTGATTTAAAAAAAAAAATGTAAAAATGTTTTAATATTATTTTTATTTATGTGCGCAGCAGGATGTGTGCCGCAGGATGTGCGCCCCACAGAATTTGCGCCCCACAGGATGTGCAAGCACAGTTTTTTTATTAATTTGATTTAAAAAAAAATAATTGTAAATTGTTTTTAATATTATTTTTATTTATGTGCGCAGCAGGATGTGCGCCCCACAGAATTTGCGCCACACAGGATGTGCAAGGACAGTTTTTTTATTAATTTGATTTAAAAAAAAAAATTGTAATTTGTTTTTAATATTATTTTTATTTATGTGCGCAGCAGGATGTGCACCGCAGGATGTGCGCCCCACAGAATTTGCGCCCCACAGGATGTTCAAGCACAGTTTTTTTATTAATTTGATTTAAATATTTTTTTTTGTAAAAATGTTTTAATATTATTTTTATTTATGTGCGCAGCAGGATGTGCGCCGCAGGATGTGCGCCCCACAGAATTAACGCCCCACAGGATGTGCAAGGACAGTTTTTTTATTAATTTGATTTAAATATTTTTTTTGTAAAAATGTTTTAATATCATTTTTATTTATGTGCGCAGCAGGATGTGCGCCGCAGAATGTGCGCCCCTCAGAATTTGCGCCCCACAGGATGTGCAAGCACAGTTTTTTTATTAATTTGATTTAAATATTTTTTTTTGTAAAAATGTTTTAATATTATTTTTATTCATGTGCGCAGCAGGATTTGCGCCGCAGGATGTGCGCCCCACAGAATTTGCGCCCCACAGGATGTGCAAGGACAGTTTTTTTATTAATTTGATTTAAAAAAAAAATTGTAATTTGTTTTTAATATTATTTTTATTTATGTGCGCAGCAGGATGTGCGCCGCAGGATTTGCGGCCCACAGAATTTGCGCCCCACAGGATGTGCAAGCACAGTTTTTTTATTAATTTGATTTAAAAAAAAAATTGTAATTTGTTTTTAATATTATTTTTATTTATGTGCGCAGCAGGATGTGCGCCGCAGTCTGTGCGCCCCACATAATTTGCGCCCCACAGGATGTGCAACCACAGTTTTTTATTAATTTGATTTAAATATTTTTTTCTGTAAAAATGTTTTAATATTATTTTTATTTATGTGCGCAGCAGGATGTGCGCCGCATGATGTGCGCCCCACATAATTTGCGCCCCACAGGATGTGCAAGCACAGTTTTTGTATTAATTTGATTTAAATATATTTTTTTGTAAAAATGTTTTAATATTATTTTTATTTATGTGCACAGCAGGATGTGCGCCGCATGATGTGCGCCCCACATAATTTGCGCCCCACAGGATGTGCAAGCACAGTTTTTGTATTAATTTGATTTAAATATATTTTTTTGTAAAAATATTTTAATATTATTTTTATTTTATGTGCGCAGCAGGATGTGCGCTTCAGTATGTGCGCCCCACAGAATTTGCGCCCTACAGGATGTGCAAGCACATTTTTTTTATTAATTTGATTTAATTATTTTTTTTTGTAAAAATGTTTTAATATTATTATTATTAATGTGCGCAGATGGATGTGCGCCGCATGATGTGCGCCCCACATAATTTGCGCCCCACAGGATGTGCAAGCACAGTTTTTGTATTAATTTGATTTAAATATATTTTTTTGTAAAAATGTTTTAATATTATTTTTATTTATGTGCGCAGCAGGATTTGCGCCGCAGGATGTGCGCCCCACAGAATTTGCGCCCCACAGGATGTGCAAGCAAGGTTTTTTATTAGTTATATTTAAATATTTTTTTTTGTAAAAATGTTTTAATATTATTTTTATTTATGTGCGCAGCAGGATGTGCGCCCCACAGAATTTGCGCCCCACAGGATGTGCAAGGACAGTTTTTTTATTAATTTGATTTAAAAAAAAAAAATTGTAATTTGTTTTTAATATTATTTTTATTTATGTGCGCAGCAGGATGTGCGCCGCAGGATGTGCGCCCCACAGAATTTGCGCCCCACAGGATGTGCAAGCACAGTTTTTTTATTAATTTGATTTAAAAAAAAAAATTGTAATTTGTTTTTAATATTATTTTTATTTATGTGCGCAGCAGGATGTGCGCCGCAGGATGTGCGCCCCACAGAATTTGCGCCCCACAGGATGTGCAAGCACAGTATTTTTATTAATTTGATTTAAAAAAAAAATAATTGTAAATTGTTTTTAACATTATTTTTATTTATGTGCGCAGCAGGATGTGCGCCGCAGGATGTGCGCCCCACTGAATTTGCGCCCCACAGGATGTGCAAGGACAGTTTTTTTATTAATTTGATTTTTTAAAAAAAATTGTAATTTGTTTTTAATATTATTTTTATTTAAGTGCGCAGCTGGATGTGCGCCGCAGGATGTGCGCCCCACAGAATTTGCGCCCCACAGGATGTGCAAGCACAGTTTTTTTATTAATTTGATTTAAATATTTTTTTTTGTAAAAATGTTTTAATATTATTTTTTTTTATGTGCGCAGCAGGATGTGCGCCCCACAGAATTTGCGCCCCACAGGATGTGCAAGCACAGTTTTTTTATTAATTTGATTTAAATATTTTTTTTTGTAAAAATGTTTTAATATTATTTTTATTTATGTGCGCAGCAGGATGTGCGCCCCACAGAATTTGCGCCCCACAGGATGTGCAAGCACAGTTTTTTTATTAATTTGATTTAAAAAAAAATAATTGTAAATTGTTTTTAATATTATTTTTATTTATGTGCGCAGCAGGATGTGCGCCGCAGGATGTGCGCCCCACAGAATTTGCGCCCCACAGGATGTGCAAGGACAGTTTTTTTATTAATTTGATTTAAATATTTTTTTTTTTTAAATGTTTTAATATTATTTTTATTTAAGTGCGCAGCTGGATGTGCGCCGCAGGATGTGCGCCCCACAGAATTTGCGCCCCACAGGATGTGCAAGCACAGTTTTTTTATTAATTTGATTTAAATATTTTTTTTTGTAAAAATGTTTTAATATTATTTTTTTTTATGTGCGCAGCAGGATGTGCGCCCCACAGAATTTGCGCCCCACAGGATGTGCAAGCACAGTTTTTTTATTAATTTGATTTAAATATTTTTTTTTGTAAAAATGTTTTAATATTATTTTTATTTATGTGCGCAGCAGGATGTGCGCCCCACAGAATTTGCGCCCCACAGGATGTGCAAGCACAGTTTTTTTATTAATTTGATTTAAAAAAAAATAATTGTAAATTGTTTTTAATATTATTTTTATTTATGTGCGCAGCAGGATGTGCGCCGCAGGATGTGCGCCCCACAGAATTTGCGCCCCACAGGATGTGCAAGGACAGTTTTTTTATTAATTTGATTTAAATATTTTTTTTGTAAAAATGTTTTAATATCATTTTTATTTATGTGCGCAGCAGGATGTGCGCCGCAGAATGTGCGCCTCTCAGAATTTGCGCCCCACAGGATGTGCAAGCACAGTTTTTTTATTAATTTGATTTAAATATTTTTTTTTGTATAAATGTTTTAATATTATTTTTATTCATGTGCGCAGCAGGATTTTCGCATCAGGATGTGCGCCCCACAGAATTTGCGCCCCACAGGATGTGCAATGACAGTTTTTTTATTAATTTGATTTAAATATTTTTTTTTTTTAAATGTTTTAATATAATTTGTATTTATGTGCGCAGCAGGATGTGCGCCGCAGGATATATGCGCCCCACAGAATTTGCGCCCCACAGGATGTGCAAGGACAGTTTTTTTATTAATTTGATTTAAAAAAAAAATTGTAATTTGTTTTTAATATTATTTTTATTTATGTGCGCAGCAGGATGTGCCACGCAGGATGTGCGCCCCACAGAATTTGCACCCCACAGGATGTGCAAGGACAGTTTTTTTATTAATTTGATTTAAAAAAAAAAAATTGTAATTTGTTTTTAATATTATTTTTATTTATGTGCGCAGCAGGATGTGCGCCGCAGGATGTGCGCCCCACATAATTTGCGCCCCAGAGGATGAGCAAGCACAGTTTTTTTATTAATTGTTTTAAATATTTTTTTTGTAAAGATGTTTTAATATTATTTTTATCTATGTGCGCAGCAGGATGTGCGCCGCAGTCTGTACGCCCCACATAATTTGCGCCCCACAGGATGTGCAACCACAGTTTTTTATTAATTTGATTTAAATATTTTTTTCTCTAAAAATGTTTTCATATTATTTTTATTTATGTGCGCAGCAGGATGTGCGCCGCATGATGTGCGCCCCACATAATTTGCGCCCCACAGGATGTGCAAGCACAGTTTTTGTATTAATTTGATTTAAATATATTTTTTTGTAAAAATGTTTTAATATTATTTTTATTTATGTGCGCAGCAGGATGTGCGCCGCAGGATGTGCGCCGCAGGATGTGCGCCCCACAGAATTTGCGCCCCACAGGATGTGCAAGCACAGTATTTTTATTAATTTGATTTAAAAAAAAATAATCGTAAATAGTTTTTAATATTATTTTTATTTATGTGCGCAGCAGGATGTGCGCCACAGGATGTGCGCCCCACATAATTTGCGCCCCACAGGATGTGCAAGCACAGTTTTTTTATTAATTTGATTTAAATATTTTTTTTTGTAAAAATGTTTTAATATTATTATTATTAATGTGCGCAGCTGGATGTGCGCCGCATGATGTGCGCCCCACATAATTTGCGCCGCACAGGATGAGCAAGCACAGTTTTTTTATTAATTGTTTTAAATATTTTTTTTGTAAAGATGTTTTAATATTATTTTTATCTATGTGCGCAGCAGGATGTGCGCCGCAGTCTGTGCGCCCCACATAATTTGCGCCCCACAGGATGTGCAAGCAAGGTTTTTTATTAGTTATATTTAAATATTTTTTTCTGTAAAAATGTTTTAATATTATTTTTATTTATGTGCGCAGCAGGATGTGCGCCGCATGATGTGCGCCCCACAGAATTTGCGCCCCACAGGATGTGCAAGGACAGTTTTTTTATTAATTTGATTTAAAAAAAAAAAAATGTAATTTGTTTTTAATATTATTTTTATTTATGTGCGCAGCAGGATGTGCGCCCCACAGAATTTGCGCCCCACAGGATGTGCAAGCACAGTTTTTTTATTAATTTGATTTGAAAAAAAAAAATTGTAAATTTTTTTTAATTTCATTGTTATTCATGTGCGCAGCAGGATGTGCGCCCCACAGAATTTGCGCCCCACAGGATGTGCAAGGACAGTTTTTTTATTAATTTGATTTAAAAAAAAAAAATTGTAATTTGTTTTTAATATTATTTTTATTTATGTGCGCAGAAGGATGTGCGCCGCAGGATGTGCGCCCCACATAATTTGCGCCCCACAGGATGTGCAAGCACATTTTTTTTATTAATTTGATTTAAAAAAAAAAAAATGTAAAAATGTTTTAATATTATTTTTATTTAAGTGCGCAGCAGGATGTGCGCCGCAGGATGTGCGCCCCACAGAATTTGCGCCCCACAGAATTTGCGCCCCACAGGATGTGCAAGCACATTTTTTTTATTAATTTGATTTAAAAAAAAAAAATTGTAAATTTGTTTTAATTTTATTTTTATTTATGTGCGCAGCAGGATGTGCGCTGCAGGATGTGCGCCCCACATAATTTGCGCCCCACAGGATGTGCAAGCACAGTTTTTTTATTAATTTGATTTAAATATTTTTTTTGTAAAAATGTTTTAACATTATTTTTATTTATATGCGCAGCAGGATGTGCGCCGCAGGATGTGCGCCCCACAGAATTTGCGCCCCACAGGATGTGCAAGCACAGTTTTTTTATTAATTTGATTTAAAAAAAAAAAAATGTAATTTGTTTTTAATATTATTTTTATTTATGTGCGCAGCAGGATGTGCGCCGCAGGATTTGCGCCCCACAGAATGTGCAAGCAAAGTTTTTTTATTAATTTGATTTAAATATATTTTTTTGTAAAAATGTTTTAATATTATTTTTATTTATGTGCGCAGCAGGATGTGCGCCGCAGGATGTGCGCCCCACAGAATTTGCGCCCCACAGAATTTGCGCCCCACAGGATGTACAAGCACATTTTTTTTATTAATTTGATTTAAAAAAAAAAAATTGTAATTTGTTTTTAATATTATTTTTATTTATGTGCGCAGAAGGATGTGCGCCGCAGGATGTGCGCCCCACAGAATTTGCGCCCCACAGGATGTGCAAGCACAGTTTTTTTATTAATTTGATTTAAATATTTTTTTTTGTCAAAATGTTTTAACATTATTTTTATTTATATGCGCAACAGGATGTGCGCCGCAGGATTTGCGCCCCACAGAATTTGCGCCCCACAGAATGAGCAAGCACAGTTTTTTTATTAATTTGATTTAAATATATTTTTTTGTAAAAATGTTTTAATATTATTTTTATTTATGTGCGCCGCAGGATGTGCGCCCCACAGAATTTGCAACCCAAAGGATGTGCAAGCACAGTTTTTTTATTAATTTGATTTAAAAAAAAAAAATTGTAAATTGTTTTTAATATTATTTTTATTCATGTGCGCAGCAGGATTTGCGCCGCAGGATGTGCGCCCCCAGAATTTGCGCCCCACAGGATGTGCAAGGACAGTTTTTTTATTAATTTGATTTAAATATTTTTTTTGTAAAAATGTTTTAATATAATTTTTATTTATGTGCGCAGCAGGATGTGCGCCGCAGGATGTGCGCCCCACAGGATGTGCAAGCACATTTTTTTTATTAATTTGATTTAAAAAAAAAAATTGTAATTTGATTTTAATATTATTTTTATTTATATGCGCAGCAGGATGTGCGCCGCAGGATGTGCGCCCCACAGAATTTGCGTCCCACAGGATGTGCAAGCACAGTTTTTTTATTAATTTGATTTAAAAAAAAAAAAATGTAATTTGTTTTTAATATTATTTTTATTTATGTGCGCAGCAGGATGTGCGCCGCAGGATGTGCGCCCCACAGAATTTGCGCCCCACAGGATGTGCAAGCACAGTTTTTTTATTAATTTGATTTAAATATATTTTTTTGTAAAAATGTTTTAATATTATTTTTATTTATGTGCGCAGCAGGATGTGCGCCGTAGGATGTGCGCCCCACAGAATTTGCGCCACACAGGATGTGCAAGGACAGTTTTTTTATTAATTTGATTTAAAAAAAAATAATTGTAAATTGTTTTTAATATTATTTTTATTTATGTGCGCAGCAGGATGTGCACCGCAGGATGTGCGCCCCACATAATTTGCGCCCCACAGGATGTGCAAGCACAGTTTTTTTATTAATTTGATTTAAATATTTTTTTTGTAAAAATGTTTTAATATTATTTTTATTTATGTGCGCAGCAGGTTGTGCGCCGCAGGATGTGCGCCCCACAGAATTTGCGCCCCACAGAATTTGCAAGCACAGTTTTTTTATTAATTTGATTTAAAAAAAAATAATTGTAAATTGTTTTTAATATTATTTTTATTTATGTGCGCAGCAGGATGTGCACCGCAGGATGTGCGCCCCACATAATTTGCGCCCCACAGGATGTGCAAGCACAGTTTTTTTATTAATTTGATTTAAATATTTTTTTTGTAAAAATGTTTTAATATTATTTTTATTTATGTGCGCAGCAGGTTGTGCGCCGTAGGATGTGCGCCCCACAGAATTTGCGCCACACAGGATGTGCAAGCACATTTTTTTTATTAATTTGATTTAAAAAAAAAAAATTGTAAATTTTTTTTAATTTCATTTTTATTCATGTGCGCAGCAGGATGTGCGCCGCAGGATGTGCGCCCCACAGAATTTGCGCCCCGAAGGATGTGCAAGGACAGTTTTTTTATTAATTTGATTTAAAAAAAAAAATTGTAATTTGTTTTTAATATTATTTTTATTCATGTGCGCAGCAGGATTTGCGCCGCAGGATGTGCGCCCCCAGAATTTGCACCCCACAGGATGTGCAAGGACAGTTTTTTTATTAATTTGATTTAAACATTTTTTTTGTAAAAATGTTTTAATATAATTTTTATTTATGTGCGCAGCAGGATGTGCGCCGCAGGATGTGCGCCCCACAGAATTTGCGCCCCACAGAATTTGCGCCCCACAGGATGTGCAAGCACATTTTTTTTATTAATTTGATTTAAAAAAAAAAAATTGTAAATTTGTTTTAATTTTATTTTTATTTATGTGCGCAGCAGGATGTGCGCTGCAGGATGTGCGCCCCACATAATTTGCGCCCCACAGGATGTGCAAGGACAGTTTTTTTATTAATTTGATTTAAAAAAAAAAAATTGTAATTTGTTTTTAATATTATTTTTATTTATGTGCGCAGCAGGATGTGCGCCGCAGGATGTGCGCCCCACAGAATTTGCGCCCCACGGGTTGTGCAAGCACAGTTTTTTTATTAATTTGATTTAAATATTTTTTTTTGTAAAAATGTTTTAATATTATTTGTATTAATGTGCGCAGCTGGATGTGCGCAGCAGGATGTGCGCCCCACAGAATTTGCGCCCCACAGAATTTGCGCCCCACAGGATGTGCAAGCACATTTTTTTTATTAATTTGATTTAAAAAAAAAAAATTGTAAATTTGTTTTAATTTTATTTTTATTTATGTGCGCAGCAGGATGTGCGCTGCAGGATGTGCGCCCCACATAATTTGCGCCCCACAGGATGTGCAAGCACAGTTTTTTTATTAATTTGATTTAAATATTTTTTTTGTAAAAATGTTTTAATATTATTTTTATTTATGTGCGCAGCAGGATGTGCGCCGCAGGATGTGCGCCCCACAGAATTTGCGCCCCACAGGATGTGCAAGGACAGTTTTTTTATTAATTTGATTTGAAAAAAAAAAATTGTAATTTGTTTTTAATATTATTTTTATTTATGTGCGCAGCAGGATGTGCGCCGCAGGATGTGCGCCCCACAGAATTTGCGCCCCACAGGATTCGCAAGCACAGTGTTTTTATTAATTTGATTTAAATATTTTTTTTGTAAAAATGTTTTAATATAATTTTTATTTATGTGCGCAGCAGGATGTGCGCCGCAGGATGTGCGCCCCATAGAATTTGCGCCCCACAGAATTTGCGCCCCACAGGATGTGCAAGCACATTTTTTTTATTAATTTGATTTAAAAAAAAAAAATTGTAAATTTGTTTTAATTTTATTTTTATTCATGTGCGCAGCAGGATGTGCGCTGCAGGATGTGCGCCCCACATAATTTGCGCCCCACAGGATGTGCAAGCACAGTTTTTTTATTAATTTGATTTAAATATTTTTTTTGTAAAAATGTTTTAATATTATTTTTATTTATGTGCGCAGCAGGATGTGCGCCGCAGGATGTGCACCCCACAGAATTTGCGCCCCACAGGATGTGCAAGCACATTTTTTTTATTAATTTGATTTAAAAAAAAAAAATTGTAAATTTTTTTTAATTTCATTTTTATTCATGTGCGCAGCAGAATGTGCGCCGCAGGATGTGCGCCCCACAGAATTTGCGCCCCACAGGATGTGCAAGCACAGTTTTTTTATTAATTTGATTTAAATATTTTTTTTTGTAAAAATGTTTCAATATTATTTTTATTTATGTGCTTAGCAGGATGTGTGCCGCAGGATGTGCGCCCCACAGAATTTGCGCCCCACATGATGTGCAAGCACAGTTTTTTTATTAATTTGATTTAAAAAAAAAAATTGTAATTTGTTTTTAATATTATTTTTATTTATGTGCGCAGCAGGATGTGCGCCGCAGGATGTGCGCCCCACAGGATGTGCAAGCACAGTTTTTTTATTAATTTGATTTAAATATTTTTTTTTGTAAAAATGTTTTAATATTATTTTTATTTATGTGCGCAGCAGGATGTGCGCCGCAGGATGTGCGCCCCACATAATTTGCGCCCCACAGGATGTGCAAGCACAGTTTTTTTATTAATTTGATTTAAATATTTTTTTTTGTAAAAATGTTTTAATATTATTTTTATTTATGTGCGCAGCAGGATGTGTGCCGCAGGATGTGCGCCCCACATAATTTGCGCCCCACAGGATGTGCAAGCACAGTTTTTTTATTAATTTGATTTAAATATTTTTTTTTGTAAAAATGTTTTAATATTATTTTTATTTATGTGCGCAGCAGGATGTGCGCCGCAGGATTTGCGCCCCACAGAATTTGCGCCCCACAGAATGTGCAAGCACAGTTTTTTTATTAATTTGATTTAAATATATTTTTTTGTAAAAATGTTTTAATATTATTTTTATTTATGTGCGCAGCAGGATGTGCGCCGCAGGATGTGCGCCCCACAGAATTTGCAACCCAAAGGATGTGCAAGCACAGTTTTTTTATTAATTTGATTTAAAAAAAAATAATTGTAAATTGTTTTTAATATTATTTTTATTTATGTGCGCCGCAGGATGTGCGCCCCACAGAATTTGCACCCCACAGGATGTGCAAGCACAGTGTTTTTATTAATTTGATTTAAATATTTTTTTTTGTAAAAATGTTTTAATATTATTTTTATTTATGTGCGCAGCAGGATGTGCGCCGCAGGATGTGCGCCCCACATAATTTGCGCCCCACAGGATGTGCAAGCACAGTTTTTTTATTAATTTGATTTAAATATTTTTTTTGTAAAAATGTTTTAATATTATTTTTATTTATGTGCGCAGCAGGATGTGCGGCCCACAGAATTTGCGCCCCACAGGATGTGCAAGGACAGTTTTTTTATTAATTTGATTTAAAAAAAAAAAAATTGTAAATTGTTTTTAATATTATTTTTATTAATGTGCGCAGCTGGATGTGCGCCGCACAGAATTTTCGCCCCACAGGATGTGCAAGGACAGTTTTTTTATTAATTTGATTTAAATATTTTTTTTTGTAAAAATGTTTTAATATTATTTTTATTCATGTGCGCAGCAGGATGTGCGCCGCAGGATGTGCGCCCCACAGGATGTGCAAGGACAGTTTTTTTATTAATTTGATTTAAAAAAAAAAAATGTAATTTGTTTTTAATATTATTTTTATTTATGTGCGCAGCAGGATGTGTGCTGCAGGATGTGCGCCCCACAGAATTTGCGCCCCACAGAATGTGCAAGCACAGTTTTTTTATTAATTTGATTTAAATATTCTTTTTTTTAAATGTTTTAACATTATTTTTATTTATATGCGCAGCAGGATGTGCGCCGCAGGATGTGTGCCCCACAGAATTTGCGCCCCACAGAATGTGCAAGCACAGTTTTTTTATTAATTTGATTTTAATATATTTTTATGTAAAAATGTTTTAATATTATTTTTATTTATGTGCGCAGCAGGATGTGCGCCCCACAGAATTTGCGCCCCACAGGATGTGCAAGCACAGTTTTTTTATTAATTTGATTTAAATATTTTTTTTTGTAAAAATGTTTTAATATTATTTTTATTTATGTGCGCAGCAGGATATGCGCCGCAGGATGTGCATCCCACAGAATTTGCGCCCCACAGGATGTGCAAGCACAGTTTTTTTATTAATTTGATTTAAATATTTTTTTTTGTAAAAATGTTTTCATATTATTTTTATTTATGTGCGCAGCAGGATGTGCGCCGCAGGATGTGCGCCCCACAGAATTTGCGCCCCACAGAATTTGCGCCCCACAGGATGTGCAAGGACAGTTTCTTTATTAATTTGATTTAAAAAAAAAATTGTAATTTGTTTTTAATATTATTTTTATTTATGTGCGCAGCAGGATGTGCACCGCAGGATGTGCGCCCCACATAATTTGCGCCCCACAGGATGTGCAAGCACAGTTTTTTTATTAATTTGATTTAAATATTTTTTTTTGTAAAAATGTTTTAATATTATTTTTATTCATGTGCGCAGCAGGATTTGCGCCGCAGGATGTGCGCCCCACAGAATTTGCGCTCCACAGGATGTGCAAGCACAGTTTTTTTATTAATTTGATTTAAAAAAAAAAATTGTAATTTGTTTTTAATATTATTTTTATTTATGTGCGCAGCAGGATGTGCGCCGCAGGATGTGCGCCCCACAGAATTTGCGCCCCACAGGATGTGCAACTACAGTTTTTTTATTAATTTGATTTAAATATTCTTTTTTTTTAAATGTTTTAACATTATTTTTATTTATATGCGCAGCAGGATGTGCGCCGCATGATTTGCGCCCCACAGAATTTGCGCCCCACAGAATGTGCAAGCACAGTTTTTTTATTAATTTGATTTCAATATATTTTTTTGTAAAAATGTTTTAATATTATTTTTATTTATGTGCGCAGCAGGATGTGCCCTTCAGGATGTGCGCCCCACAGAATTTGCGCCCCACAGGATGTGCAAGGACAATTTTTTTATTAATTTGATTTAAAAAAAAAAATTGTAATTTGTTTTTAATATTATTTTTATTTATGTGCGCAGCAGGATGTGCGCCCCACAGAACTTGCGCCCCACAGGATGTGCAATGACAGTTATTTTATTAATTTGATTTAAATATTCTTTTTTTTAAATGTTTTAACATTATTTTTATTTATATGCGCAGCAGGATGTGCGCCGCAGGATTTGCGCAGCAGGATGTGCGCAGCAGGATGTGCGCCGCAGGATGTGCGCCCCACAGGATGTGCAAGGACAGTTTTTTATTAATTTGATTTAAAAAAAAAAAATTGTAAATTTTTTTTAATTTCATTTTTATTCATGTGCGCAGCAGGATGTGAGCCCCACAGAATTTGCGCCCCACAGCATGTGCAAGCACAGTTTTTTTATTAATTTGATTTTTAAAAAAAAATTGTAATTTGTTTTTAATATTATTTTTATTTAAGTGAGCAGCTGGATGTGCGCCGCAGGATGTGCGCCCCACATAATTTGCGCCCCACAGGATGTGCAAGCACAGTTTTTTTATTAATTTGATTTAAATATTTTTTTTTGTAAAAATGTTTTAATATTATTTTTATTTATGTGCGCAGCAGGATGTGCGCCGCAGGATGTGCGCCCCACAGAATTTGCGCCCCACAGGATGAGCAAGCACAGTTTTTGTATTAATTTGATTTAAATATATTTTTTTGTAAAAATGTTTTAATATTATTTTTATTTATGTGCGCAGCAGGATGTGCGCCGCAGGATGTGCGCCCCACAGGATGTGCAAGCAAGGTTTTTTATTAGTTATATTTAAATATTTTTTTCTGTAAAAATGTTTTAATATTATTTTTATTTATGTGCGCAGCAGGATGTGCGCCGCAGGATGTGCGCCCCACAGAATTTGCGCCCCACAGGATGAGCAAGCACAGTTTTTGTATTAATTTGATTTAAATATATTTTTTTGTAAAAATGTTTTAATATTATTTTTATTTATGTGCGCAGCAGGATGTGCGCCGCAGGATGTGCGCCCCACAGGATGTGCAAGCAAGGTTTTTTATTAGTTATATTTAAATATTTTTTTCTGTAAAAATGTTTTAATATTATTTTTATTTATGTGCGCAGCAGGATGTGCGCCGCATGATGTGCGCCCCACATAATTTGCGCCCCACAGGATGTGCAAGCACAGTTTTTTTTTTAATTTGATTTAAAAAAAAAATAATAATAAATTGTTTTTAATATTATTTTTATTTATGTGCGCAGCAGGATGTGCGCCGCAGGATGTGCGCCCCACAGAATTTGCGCCCCACAGGATGTGCAAGGACAGTTTTTTTATTAATTTGATTTTTTAAAAAAAATTGTAATTTGTTTTTAATATTATTTTTATTTATGTGCGCAGCAGGATGTGCGCCCCACATAATTTGCGCCCCACAGGATGTGCAAGCACAGTATTTTTATTAATTTGATTTAAAAAAAAATAATCGTAAATTGTTTTTAACATTATTTTTATTTATGTGCGCAGCAGGATGTGCGCCGCAGGATGTGCGCCTAACATAATTTGCGCCCCACAGCATGTGCAAGCACAGTTTTTTTATTAATTTGATTTTTAAAAAAAAATTGTAATTTGTTTTTAATATTATTTTTATTTAAGTGAGCAGCTGGATGTGCGCCGCAGGATGTGCGCCCCACATAATTTGCGCCCCACAGGATGTGCAAGCACAGTTTTTTTATTAATTTGATTTAAATATTTTTTTTTGTAAAAATGTTTTAATATTATTTTTATTTATGTGCGCAGCAGGATGTGCGCCGCAGGATGTGCGCCCCACAGAATTTGCGCCCCACAGGATGAGCAAGCACAGTTTTTGTATTAATTTGATTTAAATATATTTTTTTGTAAAAATGTTTTAATATTATTTTTATTTATGTGCGCAGCAGGATGTGCGCCGCAGGATGTGCGCCCCACAGGATGTGCAAGCAAGGTTTTTTATTAGTTATATTTAAATATTTTTTTCTGTAAAAATGTTTTAATATTATTTTTATTTATGTGCGCAGCAGGATGTGCGCCGCATGATGTGCGCCCCACATAATTTGCGCCCCACAGGATGTGCAAGCACAGTTTTTTTTTTAATTTGATTTAAAAAAAAAATAATAATAAATTGTTTTTAATATTATTTTTATTTATGTGCGCAGCAGGATGTGCGCCGCAGGATGTGCGCCCCACAGAATTTGCGCCCCACAGGATGTGCAAGGACAGTTTTTTTATTAATTTGATTTTTTAAAAAAAATTGTAATTTGTTTTTAATATTATTTTTATTTATGTGCGCAGCAGGATGTGCGCCGCAGGATGTGCGCCCCACATAATTTGCGCCCCACAGGATGTGCAACCACAGTTTTTTATTAATTTGATTTAAATATTTTTTTCTGTAAAAATGTTTTCATATTATTTTTATTTATGTGCGCAGCAGGATGTGCGCCGCATGATGTGCGCCCCACATAATTTGCGCCCCACAGGATGTGCAAGCACAGTTTTTGTATTAATTTGATTTAAATATATTTTTTTGTAAAAATGTTTTAATATTATTTTTATTTATGTGCGCAGCAGGATGTGCGCCGCAGGATGTGCGCCCCACATAATTTGCGCCCCACTGGATGTGCAAGGACAGTTTTTTTATTAATTTGATTTAAATATTTTTTTTGTAAAAATGTTTTAATATTATTTTTATTTAAGTGCGCAGCAGGATGTGCGCCGCAGGATGTGCGCCCCACAGAATTTGCGCCCCACAGGATGTGCAAGCACAGTTTTTTTATTAATTTGATTTAAAAAAAAATAATTGTAAATTGTTTTTAATATTATTTTTATTTATGTGTGCAGCAGGATGTGCGCCGCAGGATGTGCGCCCCACATAATTTGCGCCCCACAGGATGTGCAATAACAGTTTTTTTATTAATTTGATTTTAATATATTTTTTTGTAAAAATGTTTTAATATTATTTTTATTTATGTGCGCAGCAGGATGTGCGCCGCAGGATGTGCGCCCCACATAATTTGCGCCCCACAGGATGTGCAAGCACAGTTTTTGTATTAATTTGATTTAAATATATTTTTTTGTAAAAATGTTTTAATATTATTTTTATTTATGTGCGCAGCAGGATGTGCGCCGCATGATGTGCGCCCCACATAATTTGCGCCCCACAGGATGTGCAAGCACAGTTTTTGTATTAATTTGATTTAAATATATTTTTTTGTAAAAATGTTTTAATATTATTTTTATTTATGTGCGCAGCAGGATGTGCGCCGCAGGATGTGCGCCCCACATAATTTGCGCCCCACTGGATGTGCAAGGACAGTTTTTTTATTAATTTGATTAAAATATTTTTTTTGTAAAAATGTTTTAATATTATTTTTATTTAAGTGCGCAGCAGGATGTGCGCCGCAGGATGTGCGCCCCACAGAATTTGCGCCCCACAGGATGTGCAAGCACAGTTTTTTTATTAATTTGATTTAAAAAAAAATAATTGTAAATTGTTTTTAATATTATTTTTATTTATGTGTGCAGCAGGATGTGCGCCGCAGGATGTGCGCCCCACATAATTTGCGCCCCACAGGATGTGCAATAACATTTTTTTTATTAATTTGATTTTAATATATTTTTTTGTAAAAATGTTTTAATATTATTTTTATTTATGTGCGCAGCAGGATGTGCGCCGCAGGATGTGCGCCCCACATAATTTGCGCCCCACAGGATGTGCAAGCACATTTTTTTTATTAGTTATATTTAAATATTTTTTTTTGTAAAAATGTTTTAATATTATTTTTATTTATGTGCGCAGCAGGATGTGTGCCGCAGGATGTGCGCCCCACAAAATTTGCGCCCCACAGGATGTGCAAAGACAGTTTTTTTATTAATTTGATTTAAATATTTTTTTTGTAAAAATGTTTTAATATTATTTTTATTTATGTGCGCAGCAGGATGTGCGCCCCACAGAATTTGCGCCCCACAGGATGTGCAAGGACAGTTTTTTTATTAATTTGATTTAAAAAAAAAAAATTGTAATTTGTTTTTAATATTATTTTTATTTATGTGCGCAGCAGGATGTGCGCCGCAGGATGTGCGCCCCACAGAATTTGCGCCCCACAGGATGTGCAAGCACAGTTTTTTTATTAATTTGATTTAAATATTTTTTTTTGTAAAAATGTTTTAATATTATTTGTATTAATGTGCGCAGCTGGATGTGCGCCGCAGGATGTGCGCCCCACAGAATTTGCGCCCCACAGGATGTGCAAGGACAGTTTTTTTATTAATTTGATTTAAAAAAAAATTGTAATTTGTTTTTAATATTATTTTTATTTATGTGCGCAGCAGGATTTGCGCCGCAGGATTTGCGGCCCACAGAATTTGCGCCCCACAGGATGTGCAAGCACAGTTTTTTTATTAATTTGATTTAAAAAAAAAATTGTAATTTGTTTTTAATAGTATTTTTATTTATGTGCGCAGCAGGATGTGCGCCGCAGGATGTGCGCCCCACAGAATTTGCGCCCCACAGGATGTGCAAGGACAGTTTTTTTATCAATTTGATTTAAAAAAAAAAAATTGTAATTTGTTTTTAATATTATTTTTATTTATGTGCGCAGCAGGATGTGCGCCGCATGATGTGCGCCCCACATAATTTGCGCCCCACAGGATGTGCAAGCACAGTTTTTGTATTAATTTGATTTAAATATATTTTTTTGTAAAAATGTTTTAATATTATTTTTATTTATGTGCGCAGCAGGATATGCGCCGCATGATGTGCGCCCCACATAATTTGCGCCCCACAGGATGTGCAAGCACAGTTTTTGTATTAATTTGATTTAAATATATTTTTTTGTAAAAATGTTTTAATATTATTTTTATTTATGTGCGCAGCAGGATGTGCGCCGCATGATGTGCGCCCCACATAATTTGCGCCCCACAGGATGTGCAAGCACAGTATTTTTATTAATTTGATTTAAAAAAAAATAATAGTAAATTGTTTTTAATATTATTTTTATTTATGTGCGCAGCAGGATGTGCGCCACAGGATGTGCGCCCCACATAATTTGCGCCCCACAGGATGTGCAAGCACAGTTTTTTTATTAATTTGATTTTAAAAAAAAATAATTGTAAATTGTTTTTAATATTATTTTTATTTTTGTGCGCAGCAGGATGTGCGCCGCAGGATGTGCGCCCCACATAATTTGCGCCCCACAGGATGTGCAAGCACAGTTTTTTTATTAATTTGATTTAAATATTTTTTTTTGTAAAAATGTTTTAATATTATTTTTATTTATGTGCGCAGCAGGATGTGCGCCGCAGGATGTGCGCCCCACAGAATTTGCGCCCCACAGGATGTGCAAGGACAGTTTTTTTATTATTTTGATTTAAAAAAAAAAAAATTGTAATTTGTTTTTAATATTATTTTTATTTATGTGCGCAGCAGGATGTGCACCGCAGGATGTGCGCCCCACAGAATTTGCGCCCCAAAGGATGTGCAAGCACAGTTTTTTTATTAATTTGATTTAAATATTTTTTTTGTAAAGATGTTTTAATATTATTTTTATCTATGTGCGCAGCAGGATGTGCGCCGCAGTCTGTGCGCCCCACATAATTTGCGCCCCACAGGATGAGCAAGCACAGTTTTTGTATTAATTTGATTTAAATATATTTTTTTGTAAAAATGTTTTAATATTATTTTTATTTATGTGCGCAGCAGGATGTGCGCCGCAGGATGTGCGCCCCACAGGATGTGCAAGCAAGGTTTTTTATTAGTTATATTTAAATATTTTTTTCTGTAAAAATGTTTTAATATTATTTTTATTTATGTGCGCAGCAGGATGTGCGCCGCATGATGTGCGCCCCACAGAATTTAGGCCCCACAGGATGTGCAAGCACAGTTTTTGTATTAATTTGATTTAAAAAAAAAATAATTGTAAATTGTTTTTAATATTATTTTTATTTTTGTGCGCAGCAGGATGTGCGCCGCAGGATGTGCGCCCCACATAATTTGCGCCCCACAGGATGTGCAAGCACAGTTTTTTTATTAATTTGATTTAAATATTTTTTTTTGTAAAAATGTTTTAATATTATTTTTATTTATGTGCGCAGCAGGATGTGCGCCGCAGGATGTGCGCCCCACAGAATTTGCGCCCCACAGGATGTGCAAGGACAGTTTTTTTATTAATTTGATTTAAAAAAAAAAAAATTGTAATTTGTTTTTAATATTATTTTTATTTATGTGCGCAGCAGGATGTGCACCGCAGGATGTGCGCCCCACAGAATTTGCGCCCCAAAGGATGTGCAAGCACAGTTTTTTTATTAATTTGATTTAAATATTTTTTTTGTAAAGATGTTTTAATATTATTTTTATCTATGTGCGCAGCAGGATGTGCGCCGCAGGATGTGCGCCCCACAGGATGTGCAAGCAAGGTTTTTTATTAGTTATATTTAAATATTTTTTTCTGTAAAAATGTTTTAATATTATTTTTATTTATGTGCGCAGCAGGATGTGCGCCGCATGATGTGCGCCCCACAGAATTTAGGCCCCACAGGATGTGCAAGCACAGTTTTTGTATTAATTTGATTTAAATATATTTTTTTGTAAAAATGTTTTAATATTATTTTTATTTATGTGCGCAGCAGGATGTGCGCCGCATGATGTGCGCCCCACATAATTTGCGCCCCACAGGATGTGCAAGCACAGTTTTTGTATTAATTTGATTTAAATATATTTTTTTGTAAAAATGTTTTAATATTATTTTTATTTATGTGCGCAGCAGGATGTGCGCCGCATGATGTGCGCCCCACATAATTTGCGCCCCACAGGATGTGCAAGCACAGTTTTTTTATTAATTTGATTTAAATATTTTTTTTTGTAAAAATGTTTTAATATTATTTTTATTTATGTGCGCAGCAGGATGTGCGCCCCACAGAATTTGCGCCCCACAGGATGTGCAAGCACAGTATTTTTATTAATTTGATTTAAAAAAAAATAATAGTAAATTGTTTTTAATATTATTTTTATTTATGTGCGCAGCAGGATGTGCGCCACAGGATGTGCGCCCCACATAATTTGCGCCCCACAGGATGTGCAAGCACAGTTTTTTTATTAATTTGATTTAAAAAAAAAATAATTGTAAATTGTTTTTAATATTATTTTTATTTTTGTGCGCAGCAGGATGTGCGCCGCAGGATGTGCGCCCTACATAATTTGCGCCCCACAGGATGTGCAAGCACAGTTTTTTTATTAATTTGATTTAAATATTTTTTTTTGTAAAAATGTTTTAATATTATTTTTATTTATGTGCGCAGCAGGATGTGCGCCGCAGGATGTGCGCCCCACAGAATTTGCGCCCCACAGGATGTGCAAGGACAGTTTTTTTATTAATTTGATTTAAAAAAAAAAAAATTGTAATTTGTTTTTAATATTATTTTTATTTATGTGCGCAGCAGGATGTGCACCGCAGGATGTGCGCCCCACAGAATTTGCGCCCCAAAGGATGTGCAAGCACAGTTTTTTTATTAATTTGATTTAAATATTTTTTTTGTAAAGATGTTTTAATATTATTTTTATCTATGTGCGCAGCAGGATGTGCGCCGCAGTCTGTGCGCCCCACATAATTTGCGCCCCACAGGATGAGCAAGCACAGTTTTTGTATTAATTTGATTTAAATATATTTTTTTGTAAAAATGTTTTAATATCATTTTTATTTATGTGCGCAGCAGGATGTGCGCCGCAGGATGTGCGCCCCACAGGATGTGCAAGCAAGGTTTTTTATTAGTTATATTTAAATATCTTTTTCTGTAAAAATGTTTTAATATTATTTTTATTTATGTGCGCAGCAGGATGTGCGCCGCATGATGTGCGCCCCACAGAATTTAGGCCCCACAGGATGTGCAAGCACAGTTTTTGTATTAATTTGATTTAAAAAAAAAATAATTGTAAATTGTTTTTAATATTATTTTTATTTTTGTGCGCAGCAGGATGTGCGCCGCAGGATGTGCGCCCCACATAATTTGCGCCCCACAGGATGTGCAAGCACAGTTTTTTTATTAATTTGATTTAAATATTTTTTTTTGTAAAAATGTTTTAATATTATTTTTATTTATGTGCGCAGCAGGATGTGCGCCGCAGGATGTGCGCCCCACAGAATTTGCGCCCCACAGGATGTGCAAGGACAGTTTTTTTATTAATTTGATTTAAAAAAAAAAAAATTGTAATTTGTTTTTAATATTATTTTTATTTATGTGCGCAGCAGGATGTGCACCGCAGGATGTGCGCCCCACAGAATTTGCGCCCCAAAGGATGTGCAAGCACAGTTTTTTTATTAATTTGATTTAAATATTTTTTTTGTAAAGATGTTTTAATATTATTTTTATCTATGTGCGCAGCAGGATGTGCGCCGCAGTCTGTGCGCCCCACATAATTTGCGCCCCACAGGATGAGCAAGCACAGTTTTTGTATTAATTTGATTTAAATATATTTTTTTGTAAAAATGTTTTAATATTATTTTTATTTATGTGCGCAGCAGGATGTGCGCCGCAGGATGTGCGCCCCACAGGATGTGCAAGCAAGGTTTTTTATTAGTTATATTTAAATATTTTTTTCTGTAAAAATGTTTTAATATTATTTTTATTTATGTGCGCAGCAGGATGTGCGCCGCATGATGTGCGCCCCACAGAATTTAGGCCCCACAGGATGTGCAAGCACAGTTTTTGTATTAATTTGATTTAAATATATTTTTTTGTAAAAATGTTTTAATATTATTTTTATTTATGTGCGCAGCAGGATGTGCGCCGCATGATGTGCGCCCCACATAATTTGCGCCCCACAGGATGTGCAAGCACAGTTTTTGTATTAATTTGATTTAAATATTTTTTTTTGTAAAAATGTTTTAATATTATTTTTATTTATGTGCGCAGCAGGATGTGCGCCGCAGGATTTGCGCCCCACAGAATTTGCGCCCCACAGGATGAGCAAGCACAGTTTTTGTATTAATTTGATTTAAATATATTTTTTTGTAAAAATGTTTTAATATTATTTTTATTTATGTGCGCAGCAGGATGTGCGCCGCAGGATGTGCGCCCCACAGGATGTGCAAGCAAGGTTTTTTATTAGTTATATTTAAATATTTTTTTCTGTAAAAATGTTTTAATATTATTTTTATTTATGTGCGCAGCAGGATGTGCGCCGCATGATGTGCGCCCCACATAATTTGCGCCCCACAGGATGTGCAAGCACAGTTTTTTTTTTAATTTGATTTAAAAAAAAAATAATAATAAATTGTTTTTAATATTATTTTTATTTATGTGCGCAGCAGGATGTGCGCCGCAGGATGTGCGCCCCACAGAATTTGCGCCCCAAAGGATGTGCAAGGACAGTTTTTTTATTAATTTGATTTTTTAAAAAAAATTGTAATTTGTTTTTAATATTATTTTTATTTATGTGCGCAGCAGGATGTGCGCCGCAGGATGTGCGCCCCACATAATTTGCGCCCCAGAGGATGAGCAAGCACAGTTTTTTTATTAATTGTTTTAAATATTTTTTTTGTAAAGATGTTTTAATATTATTTTTATCTATGTGCGCAGCAGGATGTGCGCCGCAGTCTGTGCGCCCCACATAATTTGCGCCCCACAGGATGTGCAACCACAGTTTTTTATTAATTTGATTTAAATATTTTTTTCTGTAAAAATGTTTTCATATTATTTTTATTTATGTGCGCAGCAGGATGTGCGCCGCATGATGTGCGCCCCACATAATTTGCGCCCCACAGGATGTGCAAGCACAGTTTTTGTATTAATTTGATTTAAATATATTTTTTTGTAAAAATGTTTTAATATTATTTTTATTTATGTGCGCAGCAGGATGTGCGCCGCATGATGTGCGCCCCACATAATTTGCGCCCCACAGGATGTGCAAGCACAGTTTTTGTATTAATTTGATTTAAATATATTTTTTTGTAAAAATGTTTTAATATTATTTTTATTTATGTGCGCAGCAGGATGTGCGCCGCAGGATGTGCGCCCCACATAATTTGCGCCCCACTGGATGTGCAAGGACAGTTTTTTTATTAATTTGATTTAAATATTTTTTTTGTAAAAATGTTTTAATATTATTTTTATTTAAGTGCGCAGCAGGATGTGCGCCGCAGGATGTGCGCCCCACAGAATTTGCGCCCCACAGGATGTGCAAGCACAGTTTTTTTATTAATTTGATTTAAAAAAAAATAATTGTAAATTGTTTTTAATATTATTTTTATTTATGTGTGCAGCAGGATGTGCGCCGCAGGATGTGCGCCCCACATAATTTGAACCCCACAGGATGTGCAATAACAGTTTTTTTATTAATTTGATTTTAATATATTTTTTTGTAAAAATGTTTTAATATTATTTTTATTTATGTGCGCAGCAGGATGTGCGCCGCAGGATGTGCGCCCCACATAATTTGCGCCCCACTGGATGTGCAAGGACAGTTTTTTTATTAATTTGATTTAAATATTTTTTTTGTAAAAATGTTTTAATATTATTTTTATTTAAGTGCGCAGCAGGATGTGCGCCGCAGGATGTGCGCCCCACAGAATTTGCGCCCCACAGGATGTGCAAGCACAGTTTTTTTATTAATTTGATTTAAAAAAAAATAATTGTAAATTGTTTTTAATATTATTTTTATTTATGTGTGCAGCAGGATGTGCGCCGCAGGATGTGCGCCCCACATAATTTGCGCCCCACAGGATGTGCAATAACAGTTTTTTTATTAATTTGATTTTAATATATTTTTTTGTAAAAATGTTTTAATATTATTTTTATTTATGTGCGCAGCAGGATGTGCGCCGCAGGATGTGCGCCCCACATAATTTGCGCCCCACAGGATGTGCAAGCACATTTTTTTTATTAGTTATATTTAAATATTTTTTTTTGTAAAAATGTTTTAATATTATTTTTATTTATGTGCGCAGCAGGATGTGTGCCGCAGGATGTGCGCCCCACAAAATTTGCGCCCCACAGGATGTGCAAAGACAGTTTTTTTATTAATTTGATTTAAATATTTTTTTTGTAAAAATGTTTTAATATTATTTTTATTTATGTGCGCAGCAGGATGTGCGCCCCACAGAATTTGCGCCCCACAGGATGTGCAAGGACAGTTTTTTTATTAATTTGATTTAAAAAAAAAAAATTGTAATTTGTTTTTAATATTATTTTTATTTATGTGCGCAGCAGGATGTGCGCCGCAGGATGTGCGCCCCACAGAATTTGCGCCCCACAGGATGTGCAAGCACAGTTTTTTTATTAATTTGATTTAAATATTTTTTTTTGTAAAAATGTTTTAATATTATTTGTATTAATGTGCGCAGCTGGATGTGCGCCGCAGGATGTGCGCCCCACAGAATTTGCGCCCCACAGGATGTGCAAGGACAGTTTTTTTATTAATTTGATTTAAAAAAAAAATTGTAATTTGTTTTTAATATTATTTTTATTTATGTGCGCAGCAGGATTTGCGCCGCAGGATTTACGGCCCACAGAATTTGCGCCCCACAGGATGTGCAAGCACAGTTTTTTTATTAATTTGATTTAAAAAAAAAATTGTAATTTGTTTTTAATAGTATTTTTATTTATGTGCGCAGCAGGATGTGCGCCGCAGGATGTGCGCCCCACAGAATTTGCGCCCCACAGGATGTGCAAGGACAGTTTTTTTATCAATTTGATTTAAAAAAAAAAAATTGTAATTTGTTTTTAATATTATTTTTATTTATGTGCGCAGCAGGATGTGCGCCGCATGATGTGCGCCCCACATAATTTGCGCCCCACAGGATGTGCAAGCACAGTTTTTGTATTAATTTGATTTAAATATATTTTTTTGTAAAAATGTTTTAATATTATTTTTATTTATGTGCGCAGCAGGATGTGCGCCGCATGATGTGCGCCCCACATAATTTGCGCCCCACAGGATGTGCAAGCACAGTATTTTTATTAATTTGATTTAAAAAAAAATAATCGTAAATTGTTTTTAACATTATTTTTATTTATGTGCGCAGCAGGATGTGCGCCGCAGGATGTGCGCCTAACATAATTTGCGCCCCACAGCATGTGCAAGCACAGTTTTTTTATTAATTTGATTTTTAAAAAAAAATTGTAATTTGTTTTTAATATTATTTTTATTTAAGTGAGCAGCTGGATGTGCGCCGCAGGATGTGCGCCCCACAGAATTTGCGCCCCACAGGATGTGCAAGCACAGTTTTTTTATTAATTTGATTTAAATATTTTTTTTTGTAAAAATGTTTTAATATTATTTTTATTTATGTGCGCAGCAGGATGTGCGCCCCACATAATTTGCGCCCCACAGGATGTGCAAGCACAGTATTTTTATTAATTTGATTTAAAAAAAAATAATCGTAAATTGTTTTTAATATTATTTTTATTTATGTGCGCAGCAGGATGTGCGCCACAGGATGTGCGCCCCACATAATTTGCGCCCCACAGGATGTGCAAGCACAGTTTTTTTATTAATTTGATTTAAAAAAAAAATAATTGTAAATTGTTTTTAATATTATTTTTATTTTTGTGCGCAGCAGGATGTGCGCCGCAGGATGTGCGCCCCACATAATTTGCGCCCCACAGGATGTGCAAGCACAGTTTTTTTATTAATTTGATTTAAATATTTTTTTTTGTAAAAATGTTTTAATATTATTATTATTAATGTGCGCAGCTGGATGTGCGCCGCATGATGTGCGCCCCACATAATTTGCGCCCCACAGGATGAGCAAGCACAGTTTTTTTATTAATTGTTTTAAATATTTTTTTTGTAAAGATGTTTTAATATTATTTTTATTTATGTGCGCAGCAGGATGTGCGCCGCATGATGTGCGCCCCACATAATTTGCGCCCCACAGGATGTGCAAGCACAGTTTTTTTTTTAATTTGATTTAAAAAAAAAATAATTGTAAATTGTTTTTAATATTATTTTTATTTATGTGCGCAGCAGGATGTGCGCCGCAGGATGTGCGCCCCACAGAATTTGCGCCCCACAGGATGTGCAAGGACAGTTTTTTTATTAATTTGATTTTTAAAAAAAAATTGTAATTTGTTTTTAATATTATTTTTATTTATGTGCGCAGCAGGATGTGTGCCGCAGGATGTGCGCCCCACAGAATTTGCGCCCCACAGGATGTGCAAGGACAGTTTTTTTATTAATTTGATTTAAAAAAAAAAAAATTGTAATTTGTTTTTAATATTATTTTTATTTATGTGCGCAGCAGGATGTGCGCCGCAGGATGTGCGACCCACATAATTTGCGCCCCACAGGATGTGCAAGCAAGGTTTTTTATTAGTTATATTTAAATATTTTTTTCTGTAAAAATGTTTTAATATTATTTTTATTTATGTGCACAGCAGGATGTGCGCCGCAGGATGTGCGCCCCACATAATTTGCGCCCTACAGGATGTGCAAGCACAGTTTTTTTATTAATTTGATTTAAAAAAAAAATTGTAATTTGTTTTCAATATTATTTTTATTTATGTGCGCAGCAGGATGTGCGCCGCAGGATGTGCGCCGCAGGATGTGCGCCCCACATAATTTGCGCCCCAGAGGATGAGCAAGCACAGTTTTTTTATTAATTGTTTTAAATATTTTTTTTGTAAAGATGTTTTAATATTATTTGTATCTATGTGCGCAGCAGGATGTGCGCCGCAGTCTGTGCGCCCCACATAATTTGCGCCCCACAGGATGTGCAAGCACAGTTTTTTTATTAATTTGATTTAAAAAAAAAATTGTTATTTGTTTTTAATATTATTTTTATTTATGTGCGCAGCAGGATGTGCGCCGCAGGATGTTCGCCCCACAGAATTTGCGCCCCACAGGATGTGCAAGCACAGTTTTTTTATTAATTTGATTTAAATATTTTTTTTTGTAAAAATATTTTAATATTATTTTTATTTTATGTGCGCAGCAGGATGTGCGCTTCAGGATGTGCGCCCCACAGAATTTGCGCCCTACAGGATGTGCAAGCACAGTTTTTTTATTAATTTGATTTAAATATTTTTTTTTGTAAAAATGTTTTAATATTATTATTATTAATGTGCGCAGCTGGATGTGTGCTGCATGATGTGCGCCCCACATAATTTGCGCCCCACAGGATGAGCAAGCACAGTTTTTTTATTAATTGTTTTAAATATTTTTTTTGTAAAGATGTTTTAATATTATTTTATCTATGTTCGCAGCAGGATGTGCGCCGCAGTCTGTGCGCCCCACATAATTTGCGCCCCACAGGATGTGCAACCACAGTTTTTTATTAATTTGATTTAAATATTTTTTTCTGTAAAAATGTTTCAATATTATTTTTATTTATGTGCGCAGCAGGATGTGCGCCGCATGATGTGCGCCCCACATAATTTGCGCCCCACAGGATGTGCAAGCACAGTTTTTGTATTAATTTGATTTAAATATATTTTTTTGTAAAAATGTTTTAATATTATTTTTATTTATGTGCGCAGCAGGATGTGCGCCGCAGGATGTGCGCCCCACATAATTTGCGCCCCACAGGATGTGCAAGCACAGTTTTTTTATTAATTTGATTTTTAAAAAAAAATTGTAATTTGTTTTTAATATTATTTTTATTTATGTGCGCAGCAGGATGTGCGCCCCACAGAATTTGCGCCCCACAGGATGTGCAAGGACAGTTTTTATATTAATTTGATTTAAAAAAAAAAAAATTGTAATTTGTTTTTAATACTATTTTTATTTATGTGCGCAGCAGGATGTGTGCCGCAGGATGTGCGCCCCACAGAATTTGCGCCCCACAGGATGTACAAGCACAGTTTTTTTATTAATTTGATTTAAATATTTTTTTTTGTAAAAACGTTTTAATATTATTTTTATTTATGTGCGCAGCAGGATGTTAGCCGCAGGATGTGCGCCCCACAGAATTTGCGCCCCACAGGATGTGCAAGCACAGTTTTTTTATTAATTTGATTTAAAAAAAAATAATTGTAAATTGTTTTTAATATTATTTTTATTTATGTGCACCGCAGGATGTGCGCCCCACAGAATTTGCGCCCCACAGGATGTGCAACCACAGTTTTTTATTAATTTGATTTAAATATTTTTTTCTGTAAAAATGTTTTAATATTATTTTTATTTATGTGCGCAGCAGGATGTGCGCCCCACAGAATTTGCGCCCCACAGGATGTGCAAGCACAGTTTTTTTATTAATTTGATTTAAATATTTTTTTTTGTAAAAATGTTTTAATATTATTTTTATTCATGTGCGCAGCAGGATTTGCGCCGCAGGATGTGCGCCCCACAGAATTTGCGCCCCACAGGATGTGCAAGCACAGTTTTTTTATTAATTTGATTTAAATATTTTTTTTTGTAAAAATGTTTTAATATTATTTTTATTCATGTGCGCAGCAGGATTTGCGCCGCAGGATGTGCGCCCCACAGAATTTGCGCCCCACAGGATGTGCAAGGACAGTTTTTTTATTAATTTGATTTAAAAAAAAAATTGTAATTTGTTTTTAATATTATTTTTATTCATGTGCGCAGCAGGATGTGCGCCGCAGGATGTGCGCCCCACATAATTTGCGCCCCACAGGATGAGCAAGCACAGTTTTTTTATTAATTGTTTTAAATATTTTTTTTGTAAAGATGTTTTAATATTATTTTTATCTATGTGCGCAGCAGGATGTGCGCCGCAGTCTGTGCGCCCCACATAATTTGCGCCCCACAGGATGTGCAAGCACAGTTTTTTTATTAATTTGATTTTAATATATTTTTTTGTAAAAATGTTTTAATATTATTTTTATTTATGTGCGCAGCAGGATGTGCGCCGCAGGATGTGCGCCCCACATAATTTGCGCCCCACAGGATGTGCAAGCACATTTTTTTTATTAGTTATATTTAAATATTTTTTTTGTAAAAATGTTTTAATATTATTTTTATTTATGTGCGCAGCAGGATGTGCGCCGCATGATGTTTGCCCCACATAATTTGCGCCCCACAGGATGAGCAAGCACAGTTTTTTTATTAATTTGATTTAAAAAAAAAAAATTGTACATTTTTTTTAATTTCATTTTTATTCATGTGCGCAGCAGGATGTAAGCCGCAGGATGTGTGCCCCACAGAATTTGCGCCCCACAGGATGTGCAAGCACAGTTTTTTTATTAATTTGATTTAAATATTTTTTTTTGTAAAAATGTTTTAATATTATTTTTATTCATGTGCACAGCAGGATGTGCGCCGCATGATGTTTGCCCCACATAATTTGCGCCCCACAGGATGAGAAAGCACAGTTTTTTTATTAATTTGATTTAAAAAAAAAAAATGTAAATTGTTTTTAATATTATTTTTATTTATGTGCGCAGCAGGATGTGCGCCGCAGGATGTGCGCCCCACATAATTTGCGCCCCACAGGATGTGCAAGCAAGGTTTTTTATTAGTTATATTTAAATATTTTTTTTTGTAAAAATGTTTTAATATTATTTTTATTTATGTGCGCAGCAGGATGTGCGCCGCAGGATGTGCGCCCCACAGAATTTGCGCCCCACAGGATGAGCAAGCACAGTTTTTTTATTAATTTGATTTAAAAAAAAAAAATTGTAATTTGTTTTTAATATTATTTTTATTTATGTGCGCAGCAGGATGTGCGACGCAGGATGTGCGCCCCACAGAATTTGCGCCCCACAGGATGTGCAAGCACAGTTTTTTTATTAATTTGATTTAAATATTTTTTTTTGTAAAAATGTTTTAATATTATTTGTATTAATGTGCGCAGCTGGATGTGCGCCGCAGGATGTGCGCCCCACAGAATTTGCGCCCCACAGGATGTGCAAGCACAGTTTTTTTATTAATTTGATTTAAATATTTTTTTTTGTAAAAATGTTTTAATATTATTTGTATTAATGTGCGCAGCTGGATGTGCGCCGCAGGATGTGCGCCCCACAGAATTTGCGCCCCACAGGATGTGCAAGCACAGTTTTTTTATTAATTTGATTTAAATATTTTTTTTTGTAAAAATGTTTTAATATTATTTTTATTTATTTGCGCAGCAGGATGTGCGCCGCAGGATGTGCGCCCCACAGAATTTGCGCCCCACAGGATGTGCAAAGACAGTTTTTTTATTAATTTGATTTAAATATTTTTTTTGTAAAAATGTTTTAATATTATTTTTATTTATGTGCGCAGCAGGATATTCGCCCCACAGAATTTGCGCCCCACAGGATGTGCAAGCACAGTTTTTTTATTAATTTGATTTAAAAAAAAAATTGTAATTTGTTTTTAATATTATTTTTATTTATGTGCGCAGCAGGATATGCGCCCCACAGAATTTGCGCCCCACAGGATGTGCAAGCACAGTTTTTTTATTAATTTGATTTAAATATTTTTTTTTGTAAAAATGTTTTAATATTATTTTTATTTATGTGCGCAGCAGGATGTGCGCCGCAGGATGTGCGCCCCACAGGATGTGCAAGCACAGTTTTTTTATTAATTTGATTTAAATATTTTTTTTTGTAAAAATGTTTTAATATTATTTTTATTCATGTGCGCAGCAGGATTTGCGCCGCAGAATGTGCGCCCCACAGAATTTGCGCCCCAAAGGATGTGCAAGCACAGTTTTTTTATTAATTTGATTTAAAAAAAAAAAATTGTAAATTTTTTTTAATATTATTTTTATTTATGTGCGCAGCAGGATGTGTGCTGCAGGATGTGTGCCCCACAGAATTTGCGCCCCACAGGATGTGCAAGCAAGGTTTTTTATTAGTTATATTTAAATATTTTTTTTTGTAAAAATGTTTTAATATTATTTTTATTTATGTGCGCAGCAGGATGTGCGCCGCAGGATGTGCGCCCCACAGAATTTGCGCCCCACAGGATGTGCAAGCACAGTTTTTTTATTAATTTGATTTAAAAAAAAAAAATTGTAAATTTTTTTTAATATTATTTTTATTAATGTGCGCAGCTGGATGTGCGCCGCAGGATGTGCGCCCCACAGAATTTGCGCCCCACAGGATGTGCAAGCACAGTTTTTTTATTTATTTAATTTAAATATTATTTTTTTGTAAATTTTTTTAATACTATTTTTATTTATGTGCGCAGCAGGATGTGCGCTGCAGGATGTGCGCCCCACAGAATTTGCGCCCCACAGGATGTGCAAGGACAGTTTTTTTATTAATTTGATTTTAAAAAAAAAATTGTAATTTGTTTTTAATATTATTTTTATTTATGTGCGCAGCAGGATGTGTGCTGCAGGATGTGCGCCCCACAGAATTTGCGCCCCACAGGATGTGCAAGCAAGGTTTTTTATTAGTTATATTTAAATATTTTTTTTTGTAAAAATGTTTTAATATTATTTTTATTTATGTGCGCAGCAGGATGTGCGCCGCAGGATGTGCGCCCCACAGAATTTGCGCCCCACAGGATGTGCAAGCACAGTTTTTTTATTAATTTGATTTAAAAAAAAAAACTTGTAAAAATGTTTTAATATTATTTGTATTTATGTGCGCAGCAGGATGTGCGCCGCAGGATGTGCGCCCCACAGAATTTGTGCCCCACAGGATGTGCAAGCACAGTTTTTTTATTAATTTGATTTAAATATTTTTTTTTGTAAAAATGTTTTAACATTATTTTTATTCATGTGCGCAGCAGGATGTGCGCCCAACAGAATTTGCGCCCCTAAGGATGTGCAAGGACAGTTTTTTTATTAATTTGATTTAAATATTTTTTTTTGTAAAAATGTTTTAATATTATTTTTATTTATGTGCGCAGCAGGATGTGCGCCGCAGGATGTGCGCCCCACAGAATTTGCGCCCCACAGGATGTGCAAGCACAGTTTTTTTATTAATTTGATTTAAAAAAAAAAACTTGTAAAAATGTTTTAATATTATTTGTATTTATGTGCGCAGCAGGATGTGCGCCGCAGGATGTGCGCCCCACAGAATTTGTGCCCCACAGGATGTGCAAGCACAGTTTTTTTATTAATTTGATTTAAATATTTTTTTTTGTAAAAATGTTTTAACATTATTTTTATTCATGTGCGCAGCAGGATGTGCGCCCAACAGAATTTGCGCCCCTAAGGATGTGCAAGGACAGTTTTTTTATTAATTTGATTTAAATATTTTTTTTTGTAAAAATGTTTTAATATTATTTTTATTTATGTGCGCAGCAGGATTTGCGCCGCAGGATGTGCGCCCCATAGAATTTGCGCCCCACAGGATGTGCAAGGACAATTTTTTTATTAATTTGATTTAAAAAAAAAAATTGTAAATTTTTTTTAATTTTATTTTTATTTATTTGCGCAGCAGGATGTGCGCTGCAGGATGTGCGCCCCACATAATTTGCGCCCCACAGGATGTGCAAGCACAGTTTTTTTATTAGTTATATTTAAATATTTTTTTTTGTAAAAATGTTTTAACATTATTTTTATTCATGTGCGTGCGCAGCAGGATGTGCGCCCCACAGAATTTGCGCCCCACAGGATGTGCAAGCACAGTTTTTTTATTAATTTGATTTAAAAAAAAAAAATTGTGATTTGTTTTTAATATTATTTTTATTTATGTGCGCAGCAGGATGTGCGCCGCAGGATGTGCGCCCCACATAATTTGCGCCCCACAGGATGTTCAAGCACAGTTTTTTTAATAATTTGATTTAAATATTTTTTTTTGTAAAAATGTTTTAATATTATTGTTATTTATGTGCGCAGCAGGATGTGCCCCGCAGGATGTGCGCCCCACAGAATTTGCGCCCCACAGGATGTGCAAGCACAGTTTTTTTATTAATTTGATTTAAAAAAAAAAAAATTGTAAATTGTTTTTAATATTATTTTTATTAATGTGCGCAGCTGGATGTGCGCCGCACAGAATTTGCGCCCCACAGGATGTGCAAGCACAGTTTTTTTATTAAATTGATTTAAATATTTTTTTTTGTAAAAATGTTTTAATATTATTTTTATTTATGTGCGCAGAAGGATGTGCGCCGCAGGATGTGCGCCCCACAGAATTTGCGCCCCACATAATTTGCGCCCCACAGGATGTGCAAGCACAGTTTTTTTATTAAATTGATTTAAATATTTTTTTTTGTAAAAATGTTTTAATATTATTTTTATTTACGTGTGCAGCAGGATGTGCGCCCCACAGGATGTGCAAGCACAGTTTTTTTATTAGTTATATTTAAATATTTTTTTTTGTAAAAATGTTTTAACATTATTTTTATTCATGTGCGCCCCACAGAATTTGCGCCCCACAGGATGTGCAAGGACAGTTTTTTTATTAATTTGATTTAAAAAAAAAATTGTAATTTGTTTTTAATATTATTTTTATTTATGTGCGCAGCAGGATGTGCGCCGCAGGATATGCGCCCCACAGAATTTGCTCCCCACAGGATGTGCAAGCACAGTTTTTTTATTAATTTGATTTAAATATTCTTTTTGTAAAAATGTTTTAATATTATTTTTATTTATTTTTGCAGCAGGATGTGCGCCGCAGGATGTGCGCCCCATAGAATTTGCGCCCCACAGGATGTGCAAGCACAGTTTTTTTATTAATTTGATTTAAATATTTTTTTTTGTAAAAATGTTTTAACATTATTTTTATTCATGTGCGCCCCACAGAATTTGCGCCCCACATAATTTGCGCCCCACAGGATGTGCAAGCACAGTTTTTTTATTAAATTGATTTAAATATTTTTTTTTGTAAAAATGTTTTAATATTATTTTTATTTACGTGTGCAGCAGGATGTGCGCCCCACAGGATGTGCAAGCACAGTTTTTTTATTAGTTATATTTAAATATTTTTTTTTGTAAAAATTTTTTAACATTATTTTTATTCATGTGCGCCCCACAGAATTTGCGCCCCACAGGATGTGCAAGGACAGTTTTTTTATTAATTTGATTTAAAAAAAAAATTGTAATTTGTTTTTAATATTATTTTTATTTATGTGCGCAGCAGGATGTGCGCCGCAGGATGTGCGCCCCACAGAATTTGCTCCCCACAGGATGTGCAAGCACAGTTTTTTTATTAATTTGATTTAAATATTCTTTTTGTAAAAATGTTTTAATATTATTTTTATTTATGTGCACAGCAGGATGTGCGCTGCAGGATGTGCGCCCCACATAATTTGCGCCCCACAGGATGTGCAAGCACAGTTTTTTTATTAGTTATATTTAAATATTTTTTTTTGTAAAAATGTTTTAACATTATTTTTATTCATGTGCGCAGCAGGATGTGCGCCCCACAGAATTTGCGCCCCACAGGATGTGCAAGCACAGTTTTTTTATTAATTTGATTTAAATATTTTTTTTTGTAAAAATGTTTTAATATTATTTTTATTTATGTGCGCAGCAGGATGTGCGCCGCAGGATGTGCGCCCCACAGGATGTGCAAGGACAGTTTTTTTATTAATTTGATTTAAAAAAAAAAATTGTAATTTGTTTTTAATATTATTTTTATTTATGTGCGCAGCAGGATGTGCGCCGCAGGATTTGCGCCCCACAGGATGTGCAAGGACAGTTTTTTTATTAATTTGATTTAAAAAAAAAATTGTAATTTGTTTTTAATATTATTTTTATTTATGTGCGCAGCAGGATGTGCGCCGCAGGATGTGCGCCCCACAGAATTTGCGCCCCACAGGATTTGCAACCACAGTTTTTTATTAATTTGATTTAAATATTTTTTTCTGTAAAAATGTTTTAATATTATTTTTATTTATGTGCGCAGCAGGATGTGCGCCGCAGGATGTGCGCCCCACAGAATTTGCGCCCCACAGGATGTGCAACCACAGTTTTTTATTAATTTGATTTAAATATTTTTTTCTGTAAAAATGTTTTAATATTATTTTTATTTATGTGCGCAGCAGGATGTGCGCCGCAGGATGTGCGCCCCACAGAATTTGCGCCCCACAGGATGTGCAACCACAGTTTTTTATTAATTTGATTTAAATATTTTTTTCTGTAAAAATGTTTTAATATTATTTTTATTTATGTGCGCAGCAGGATGTGCGCCCCACAGAATTTGCGCCCCACAGGATGTGCAAGCACAGTTTTTTTATTAATTTGATTTAAATATTTTTTTTTGTAAAAATGTTTTAATATTATTTTTATTCATGTGCGCAGCAGGATTTGCGCCGCAGGATGTGCGCCCCACAGAATTTGCGCCCCACAGGATGTGCAAGCACAGTTTTTTTATTAATTTGATTTAAATATTTTTTTTTGTAAAAATGTTTTAATATTATTTTTATTCATGTGCGCAGCAGGATTTGCGCCGCAGGATGTGCGCCCCACAGAATGTGCGCCCCACAGGATGTGCAAGGACAGTTTTTTTATTAATTTGATTTAAAAAAAAAATTGTAATTTGTTTTTAATATTATTTTTATTCATGTGCGCAGCAGGATGGGCGCCGCAGGATGTGCGCCCCACATAATTTGCGCCCCACAGGATGAGCAAGCACAGTTTTTTTATTAATTGTTTTAAATATTTTTTTTGTAAAGATGTTTTAATATTATTTTTATCTATGTGCGCAGCAGGATGTGCGCCGCAGTCTGTGCGCCCCACATAATTTGCGCCCCACAGGATGTGCAAGCACAGTTTTTTTATTAATTTGATTTTAATACATTTTTTTGTAAAAATGTTTTAATATTATTTTTATTTATGTGCGCAGCAGGATGTGCGCCGCAGGATGTGCGCCCCACATAATTTGCGCCCCACAGGATGTGCAAGCACATTTTTTTTATTAGTTATATTTAAATATTTTTTTTGTAAAAATGTTTTAATATTATTTTTATTTATGTGCGCAGCAGGATGTGCGCCGCAGGATGTGCGCCCCACATAATTTGCGCCCCACAGGATGTGCAAGCACAGTTTTTTTATTAATTTGATTTAAATATTTTTTTTTGTAAAAATGTTTTAATATTATTTTTATTTATGTGCGCAGCAGGATGTGCGCCGCAGGATGTGCGCCCCACAGAATTTGCGCCCCACAGGATGTGCAAGGACAGTTTTTTTATAAATTTGATTTAAAAAAAAAAATTGTAATTTGTTTTTAATATTATTTTTATTTATGTGCGGAGCAGGATGTGCGCCGCAGGATTTGCGCCCCACAGGATGTGCAAGGACAGTTTTTTTATTAATTTGATTTAAAAAAAAAATTGTAATTTGTTTTTAATATTATTTTTATTTATGTGCGCAGCAGGATTTGGGCCGCAGGATGTGCGCCCCACAGAATTTGCGCCCCACAGGATGTGCAAGGACAGTTTTTTTATTAATTTGATTTAAAAAAAAAATTGTAATTTGTTTTTAATATTATTTTTATTCATGTGCGCAGCAGGATGTGCGCCGCAGGATGTGCGCCCCACATAATTTGCGCCCCACAGGATGAGCAAGCACAGTTTTTTTATTAATTGTTTTAAATATTTTTTTTGTAAAGATGTTTTAATATTATTTTTATCTATGTGCGCAGCAGGATGTGCGCCGCAGTCTGTGCGCCCCACATAATTTGCGCCCCACAGGATGTGCAAGCACAGTTTTTTTATTAATTTGATTTTAATATATTTTTTTGTAAAAATGTTTTAATATTATTTTTATTTATGTGCGCAGCAGGATGTGCGCCGCAGGATGTGCGCCCCACATAATTTGCGCCCCACAGGATGTGCAAGCACATTTTTTTTATTAGTTATATTTAAATATTTTTTTTGTAAAAATGTTTTAATATTATTTTTATTTATGTGCGCAGCAGGATGTGCGCCGCAGGATGTGCGCCCCACAGAATTTGCGCCCCACAGGATGTGCAAGCACAGTTTTTTTATTAATTTGATTTAAATATTTTTTTTTGTAAAAATGTTTTAATATTATTTTTATTCATGTGCACAGCAGGATGTGCGCCGCATGATGTTTGCCCCACATAATTTGCGCCCCACAGGATGAGCAAGCACAGTTTTTTTATTAATTTGATTTAAAAAAAAAAAATTGTACATTTTTTTTAATTTCATTTTTATTCATGTGCGCAGCAGGATGTGCGCCGCAGGATGTGCGCCCCACAGAATTTGCGCCCCACAGGATGTGCAAGGATAGTTTTTTTATTAATTTGATTTAAAAAAAAAAAATTGTAATTTGTTTTTAATATTATTTTTATTTATGTGCGCAGAAGGATGTGCGCCGCAGGATGTGCGCCCCACAGAATTTGCGCCCCACAGGATGTGCAAGCACAGTTTTTTTATTAATTTGATTTAAATATTTTTTTTGTAAAAATGTTTTAACATTATTTTTATTGATATTCGCAGCAGGATGTGCGCCGCAGGATGTGCGCCCCACCGAATTTGTGCCCCACAGGATGTGCAAGCACAGTTTTTTTATTAATTTGATTTAAAAAAAAAAAAATGTAATTTGTTTTTAATATTATTTTTATTTATGTGCACAGCAGGATGTGCGCCGCAGGATGTGCGCCCCACAGAATTTGCACCCCACAGGATGTGCAAGCACAGTTTTTTTATTAATTTGATTTAAATATTTTTTTTTGTAAAAATGTTTTAATATTATTTTTATTCATGTGCACAGCAGGATGTGCGCCGCATGATGTTTGCCCCACATAATTTGCGCCCCACAGGATGAGCAAGCACAGTTTTTTTATTAATTTGATTTAAAAAAAAAAAATGTAAATTGTTTTTAATATTATTTTTATTTATGTGCGCAGCAGGATTAGCGCCGCAGGATGTGCGCCCCACAGAATTTGCGCCCCACAGGATGTGCAAAGACAGTTTTTTTATTAATTTGATTTAAATATTTTTTTTGTAAAAATGTTTTAATATTATTTTTATTTATGTGCGCAGCAGGATATGCGCCCCACAGAATTTGCGCCCCACAGGATGTGCAAGCACAGTTTTTTTATTAATTTGATTTAAAAAAAAAAATTGTAATTTGTTTTTAATATTATTTTTATTTATGTGCGCAGCAGGATGTGCGCCGCAGGATGTGCGCCCCACAGAATTTGCGCCCCACAGGATGTGCAAGCACAGTTTTTTTATTAATTTGATTTAAATATTTTTTTTTGTAAAAATGTTTTAATATTATTTTTATTTATGTGCGCAGCAGGATGTGCGCCGCAGGATGTGCGCCCCACAGAATTTGCGCCCCACAGGATGTGCAAGCACAGTTTTTTTATTAATTTGATTTTAAAAAAAAAATTGTAATTTGTTTTTAATATTATTTTTATTTATGTGCGCAGCAGGATGTGCGCCGCAGGATTTGCGGCCCACAGAATTTGCGCCCCACAGGATGTGCAAGCACAGTTTTTTAATTAATTTGATTTAAAAAAAAAAAATTGTAAATTTTTTTTAATATTATTTTTATTAATGTGCGCAGCTGGATGTGCGCCGCAGGATGTGCGCCCCACAGAATTTGCGCCCCACAGGATGTGCAAGCACAGTTTTTTTATTTATTTAATTTAAATATTATTTTTTTGTAAATTTTTTTAATACTATTTTTATTTATGTGCGCAGCAGGATGTGCGCTGCAGGATGTGCGCCCCACAGAATTTGCGCCCCACAGGATGTGAAGGACAGTTTTTTTATTAATTTGATTTTAAAAAAAAAATTGTAATTTGTTTTTAATATTATTTTTATTTATGTGCGCAGCAGGATGTGTGCTGCAGGATGTGCGCCCCACAGAATTTGCGCCCCACAGGATGTGCAAGCACAGTTTTTTTATTAATTTGATTTAAATATTTTTTTTTGTAAAAATGTTTTAACATTATTTTTATTCATGTGCGCAGCAGGATGTGCGCCCAACAGAATTTGCGCCCCTAAGGATGTGCAAGGACAGTTTTTTTATTAATTTGATTTAAAAAAAAAAATTGTAATTTGTTTTTAATATTATTTTTATTTATGTGCGCAGCAGGATGTGCGCTGCAGGATGTGCGCCCCACATAATTTGCGCCCCACAGGATGTGCAAGCACAGTTTTTTTATTAGTTATATTTAAATATTTTTTTTTGTAAAAATGTTTTAACATTATTTTTATTCATGTGCGTGCGCAGCAGGATGTGCGCCCCACAGAATTTGCGCCCCACAGGATGTGCAAGCACAGTTTTTTTATTAAATTGATTTAAATATTTTTTTTTGTAAAAATGTTTTAATATTATTTTTATTTACGTGTGCAGCAGGATGTGCGCCCCACAGGATGTGCAAGCACAGTTTTTTTATTAAATTGATTTAAATATTTTTTTTTGTAAAAATGTTTTAATATTATTTTTATTCATGTGCGCAGCAGGATGTGCAAGCACGGTTTTTTTATTAATTTGATTTAAAATATTTGTTTTTGTAAAAATGTTTTAATATTATTTTTATTCATGTGCGGAGCAGGATTTGCGCCGCAGGATGTACGCCCCACAGAATTTGCGCCCCACAGGATGTGCAAGCACAGTTTTTTTATTAATTTGATTTAAATATTTTTTTTTGTAAAAATGTTGTAACATTATTTTTATTTATGTGCGCAGCAGGATGTGCAACCCAGAGAATTTTCGCCCCACAGGATGTGCAAGCACAGTTTTTTTATTAATTTGATTTAAAAAAAAAAATTGTAATTTGTTTTTAATATTATTTTTATTCATGTGCGCAGCAGGATGTGCGCCGCAGGATGTGCGCCGCAGGATGTGCGCCCCACAGAATTTGTGCCCCACAGGATGTGCAAGCACAGTTTTTTTATTAATTTGATTTAAATATTTTTTTTTGTAAAAATCTTTTAATATTATTTTAATTTATGTGCGCAGCAGGATGTGCGCCGCAGGATTTGCGCCCCACAGAATTTGCGCCCCACAGAATGTGCAAGCACAGTTTTTTTATTAGTTATATTTCAATATTTTTTTTTGTAAAAATCTTTTAATATTATTTTAATTTATGTGCGCAGCAGGATGTGCGCCGCAGGATGTGCGCCCCACAGGATGTGCAAGCACAGTTTTTTTATTAATTTGATTTAAATATTTTTTTTGTAAAAATGATTTAATATTATTTTTATTCATCTGCGCCGCAGGATGTGCGCGCCACAGAATTTTCGCCCCACAGGATGTGCAAGCACAGTTTTTTTATTAATTTGATTTTATTATTATTTTTAATAATGTGCGCAGCTGGATGTGCGCCGCAGGATGTGCGTCCCACAGAATTTGCGCCCCACAGGATTTGCAAGGACAGTGTTTTTATTAATTTGATTTAAAAAAAAAAATTGTAATATGTTTTTAATATTATTTTTATTTATGTGCGCAGCAGGATGTGCGCTGCAGGATGTGCGCCGCAGGATGTGCGCCCCACAGAATTTGCGCCCCACAGGATGTGCAAGCACAGTTTTTTTATTAATTTGATTTAAAAAAAAAATTTTGTAGTTTGTTTTTAATATTATTTTTACTTATGTGCGCAGCAGGATGTGTGCTGCAGGATGTGCGCCCCACAGGATGTGCAAGGACAGTTTTTTTATTAATTTGATTTAAAAAAAAAATTGTAATTTGTTTTTAATATTATTTTTATTCATGTGCGCAGCAGGATGTGCGCCGCAGGATGTGCGCCCCACATAATTTGCGCCCCACAGGATGAGCAAGCACAGTTTTTTTATTAATTGTTTTAAATATTTTTTTTGTAAAGATGTTTTAATATTATTTTTATCTATGTGCGCAGCAGGATGTGCGCCCCACATAATTTGCGCCCCACAGGATGTGCAAGCACAGTTTTTTTATTAATTTGATTTAAATATTTTTTTTGTAAAAATGTTTTAATATTATTTTTATTCATGTGCGCAGCAGGATTTGCGCCGCAGGATGTGCGCCCCACAGAATTTGCGCCCCACAGGATGTGCAAGGACAGTTTTTTTATTAATTTGATTTAAATATTTTTTTTGTAAAAATGTTTTAATATAATTTTTATTTATGTGCGCAGCAGGATGTGCGCCACAGGATGTGCGCCCCACATAATTTGCGCCTCACAGGATGTGCAAGCACAGTTTTTGTATTAATTTGATTTAAATATATTTTTTTGTAAAAATGTTTTAATATTATTTTTATTTATGTGCGCAGCAGGATGTGCGCCGCAGGATGTGCGCCCCACATAATTTGCGCCTCACAGGATGTGCAAGCACAGTTTTTGTATTAATTTGATTTAAATATATTTTTTTGTAAAAATGTTTTAATATTATTTTTATTTACGTGCGCAGCAGGATGTGCGCCGCAGGATGTGCGCCCCACAGAATTTGCGCCCCACAGGATGTGCAAGCACAGTTTTTTTATTAATTTGATCTGAAAAAAAAAAATTGTAAATATTTTTTAATTTCATTTTTATTTATTTGATTTAAATATTTTTTTTGTAAAAATGTTTTAATATTATTTTTATTTATGTGCGAAGCAGGATGTGCGCCGCAGGATGTGCGCCCCACAGAATTTGTGCCCCACATAATTTGCGCCCCACAGGATGTGCAAGCACAGTTTTTTTATTAATTTGATTTAAAAAAAAAAAATTGTAAATTGTTTTTAATATTATTTTTATTTATGTGCGCAGCAGGATGTGCGCCGCAGGATGTGCGCCCCACAGAATTTGCGCCCCACAGGATGTGCAAGCACAGTTTTTTTATTAATTTGATTTTAAAAAAAAAAATTGTAATTTGTTTTTAATATTATTTTTTATTTATGTGCGCAGCAGGATGTGCGCCGCAGGATGTGCGCCCCACAGAATTTGCGCCCCTCAGGATGTGCAAGCACAGTTTTTTTATTAATTTGATTTAAACATTTTTTTTTGTAAAAATGTTTTAATATTATTTTTATTTATGTGCGAAGCAGGATGTGCGCCGCAGGATGTGCGCCCCACAGAATTTGTGCCCCACATAATTTGCGCCCCACAGGATGTGCAAGCACAGTTTTTTTATTAATTTGATTTAAAAAAAAAAAATTGTAAATTGTTTTTAATATTATTTTTATTTATGTGCGCAGCAGGATGTGCGCAGCAGGATGTGCGCCCCACAGAATTTGCGCCCCACAGGATGTGCAAGCACAGTTTTTTTATTAATTTGATTTAAAAAAAAAAAATTGTAATTTGTTTTTAATATTATTTTTTATTTATGTGCGCAGCAGGATGTGCGCCGCAGGATGTGCGCCCCACAGAATTTGCGCCCCTCAGGATGTGCAAGCACAGTTTTTTTATTAATTTGATTTAAACATTTTTTTTTGTAAAAATGTTTTAATATTATTTTTATTTATAAGCGCAGCAGGATGTGCGCCGCAGGATGTGCGCCCCACAGAATTTGCGCCCCACATAATTTGCGCACCACAGGAAGTGCAAGCACAGTTTTTTTATTAATTTGATTTTTAAAAAAAAATTGTAATTTGTTTTTAATATTATTTTTATGTATGTGCGCAGCAGGATGTGCGCCGCAGGATGTGCGCCCCACAGAATTTGCGCCCCACAGGATGTGCAAGCACAGTTTTTTTATTAATTTGATTTAAAAAAAAAAAATTGTAAATTGTTTTTAATATTATTTTTATTTATGTGCACAGCAGGATGTGCGCCGCAGGATGTGCGCCCCACATAATTTGCGCCCCACAGGATGTGCAAGGACAGTTTATTTATTAATTTGACTTAAAAAAAAAATTGTAATTTGTTTTTAATATTATTTTTTATTTATGTGCGCAGCAGGATGTGCGCCCCACAGAATTTGCGCCCCACATAATTTGCGCACCACAGGAAGTGCAAGCACAGTTTTTTTATTAATTTGATTTTAAAAAAAAAATTGTAATTTGTTTTTAATATTATTTTTATGTATGTGCGCAGCAGGATGTGCGCCGCAGGATGTGCGCCCCACATAATTTGCGCCCCACAGGTATGTGCAAGCAAGGTTTTTTATTAGTTATATTTAAATATTTTTTTTTGTAAAAATGTTTTAATATTATTTTGATTCTTGTGCGCAGCAGGATTTGCGCAGCAGGATGTGCGCGCCGCAGGATGTGCGCCCCACATAATTTGCGCCCCACAGGATGTGCAAGGACAGTTTTTTTATTAATTTGATTCAAAAAAAAAATTGTAATTTGTTTTTAATATTATTTTTATTTATGTGCGCAGCAGGATGTGCGCCGCAGGATGTGCGCCCCACAGAATTTGCGCCCCACAGGATGTGCAAGGACAGTTTTTTTATTAATTTGATTTTAAAAAAAAAATTGTAATTTGTTTTTAATATTATTTTTATGTATGTGCGCAGCAGGATGTGCGCCTTAGGATGTGCGCCCCACAGGATGTGCAAGCACAGTTTTTTTATTAATTTGATATGAAAAAAAAAAATTGTAAATATTTTTTAATTTTATTTTTATTTATTTGCGCAGCAGGATGTGCGCCGTGGGATGTGCGCCCCACATAATTTGCGCCCCACAGGATGTGCAAGCACAGTTTTTTTATTAATTTGAATTAAATATTTTTTTTTGTAAAAACGTTTTTAATATTATTTTTATTTATGTGTGCAGCAGGATGCGCGCCACAGGATGTGCGCCCCACAGAATTTGCGCCCCACAGGATGTGCAAGCACAGTTTTTTTATTAATTTGATTTTAAAAAAAAAATTGTAAATTGTTTTTAATATTATTTTTATTTATGTGCGCAGTAGGATGTGCGCCGCAGGATGTGCGCCCCACAGAATTTGTGCCCCACATAATTTGCGCCCCACAGGATGTGCAAGCACAGTTTTTTTATTAATTTGATTTAAATATTTTTTTTGTAAAAATGTTTTAATATTATTTTTATTTATGTGCGCAGCAGGATGTGCGCCGCAGGATGTGCGCCCCACAGAATTTGCGCCCCACAGGATGTGCAAGCACAGTTATTTTATTAATTTGATTTAAATATTTTTTTTTGTAAAAATGTTTTAATATTATTTTTATTTATGTGCGCAGCAGGATGTGCGCCGCAGGATGTGCGCCCCACATAATTTGCGCCCCACAGGATGTACAAGCACAGTTTTTTTATTAATTTGATTTAAATATTTTTTTTTGTAAAAATGTTTTAATATTATTTTTATTTATGTGCGCAGCAGGATGTGCGCCGCAGGATGTGCGCCCCACAGAATTTGCGCCCCACAGGATGTGCAAGGACAGTTTTTTTATTAATTTGATTTTAAAAAAAAAATTGTAATTTGTTTTTAATATTATTTTTATGTATGTGCGCAGCAGGATGTGCGCCGCAGGATGTGCGCCCCACAAAATTTGCGCCCCACAGGTATGTGCAAGCAAGGTTTTTTATTAGTTATATTTAAATATTTTTTTTTGTAAAAATGTTTTAATATTATTTTGATTCTTGTGCGCAGCAGGATTTGCGCAGCAGGATGTGCGCGCCGCAGGATGTGCGCCCCACAGAATTTGCGCCCCACAGGATGTGCAAGGACAGTTTTTTTATTAATTTGATTCAAAAAAAAAATTGTAATTTGTTTTTAATATTATTTTTATTTATGTGCGCAGCAGGATGCGCGCCACAGGATGTGCGCCCCACAGAATTTGCGCCCCACAGGATGTGCAAGCACAGTTTTTTTATTAATTTGATTTTAAAAAAAAAATTGTAATTTGTTTTTAATATTATTTTTATTTATGTGCGCAGCAGGATGTGCGCCGCAGGATGTGCGCCCCACAGAATTTGCGCCCCACAGGATGTGCAAGGACAGTTTTTTTATTAATTTGATTTTAAAAAAAAAATTGTAATTTGTTTTTAATATTATTTTTATGTATGTGCGCCGCAGGATGTGCGCCCCACAGGATGTGCAAGCACAGTTTTTTTATTAATTTGATATGAAAAAAAAAAATTGTAAATATTTTTTAATTTTATTTTTATTTATTTGCGCAGCAGGAGGTGCGCCGTGGGATGTGCGCCCCACATAATTTGCGCCCCACAGGATGTGCAAGCACAGTTTTTTTATTAATTTGATTTAAATATTTTTTTTTGTAAAAACGTTTTTAATATTATTTTTATTTATGTGTGCAGCAGGATGCGCGCCACAGGATGTGCGCCCCACAGAATTTGCGCCCCACAGGATGTGCAAGCACAGTTTTTTTATTAATTTGATTTAAAAAAAAAAATTGTAAATTGTTTTTAATATTATTTTTATTTATGTGCGCAGTAGGATGTGCGCCGCAGGATGTGCGCCCCACATAATTTGCGCCCCACAGGTATGTGCAAGCAAGGTTTTTTATTAGTTATATTTATATATTTTTTTTTGTAAAAATGTTTTAATATTATTTTGATTCTTGTGCGCAGCAGGATTTGCGCCGCAGGATGTGCGCCCCACAGAATTTGCGCCCCACAGGATGTGCAAGGACAGTTTTTTTATTAATTTGATTCAAAAAAAAAATTGTAATTTGTTTTTAATATTATTTTTATTTATGTGCGCAGCAGGATGTGCGCCGCAGGATGTGCGCCCCACAGAATTTGCGCCCCACAGGATGTGCAAGCACAGTTTGTTTATTAATTTGATTTAAAAAAAAAAATTGTAATTTGTTTTTAATATTATTTTTATATATTTGCACAGCAGGATGTGCGCCCCACATAATTTGCGCCCCAAAGGATGTGCAAGCACAGTTTTTTTATTAGTTATATTTAAATATTTTTTTTTTGTAATAATGTTTTAATATTATTTTTATTCATGTGCGCAGCAGGATTTGCGCCGCAGGATGTGCGCCCCACAGAATTTGCGCCCCACAGGATGTGCAAGGACAGTTTTTTTATTAATTTGATTTTAAAAAAAAATTGTAATTTGTTTTTAATATTATTTTTTATTTATGTGCGCAGCAGGATGTGCGCCGCAGGATGTGCGCCCCACAGAATTTGCAACCCACAGGATGTGCAAGCACAGTTTTTTTATTAATTTGATTTAAATATTTTTTTTTGTAAAAATGTTTTAATATTATTTTTATTTATGTGCGCAGCAGGATGTGCTCCGCAGGATGTGCGCCCCACATAATTTGCGCCCCACAGGATGTGCAAGGACAGTTTTTTTATTAATTTGATTTTTTTAAAAAAATTGTAATTTGTTTTTAATATTATTTTTATTTAGATGCGCAGCAGGATGTGCGCCGCAGGATGTGCGCCCCACAGAATTTGCGCCCCACAGGATGTGCAAGCACAGTTTTTCTATTAATTTGATTTAAATATTTTTTTTTGTAAAAATGTTTTAATATTATTTTTATTTATGTGCACAGCAGGATGTGCGCCGCAGGATGTGCGCCCCACAGAATTTGCGCCCCACAGGATGTGCAAGCACAGTTTGTTTATTAATTTGATTTTAAAAAAAAAATTGTAATTTGTTTTTAATATTATTTTTATTTATGTGCGCAGCAGGATGTGCGCCGCAGGATGTGCGCCCCACAGAATTTGCGCCCCACAGGATGTGCAAGGACAGTTTTTTTATTAATTTGATTTTAAAAAAAAAATTGTAATTTGTTTTTAATATTATTTTTATGTATGTGCGCAGCAGGATGTGCGCCGCAGGATGTGCGCCCCACAGAATTTGCGCCCCACAGGATGTGCAAGCACAGTTTTTTTATTAATTTGATTTAAATATTTTTTTTTGTAAAAATGTTTTATTTTATTTTTATTTATATGCGCAGCAGGATGTGCGCCGCAGGATGTGCAACCCAAAGAATTTGCGCCCCACAGGATGTGCAAGCACAGTTTTTTTATTAAGTTGATCTGAAAAAAAAAAATTGTAAATATTTTTTAATTTTATTTTTATTTATTTGCGCAGCAGGATGTGCGCCGTGGGATGTGCGCCCAACATAATTTGCGCCCCACAGGATGTGCAAGCACAGTTTTTTTATTAATTTGATTTAAATATTTTTTTTTGTAAAAATGTTTTATTTCATTTTTATTTATGTGCGCAGCAGGATGTGCGCCGCAGGATGTGCGCCCCACAGAATTTGCGCCCCACAGGATGTGCAAGCACAGTTTTTTTATTAATTTGATCTGAAAAAAAAAAATTGTAAATATTTTTTAATTTTATTTTTATTTATTTGAGCAGCAGGATGTGCGCCGTGGGATGTGCCCCCCACATAATTTGCGCCCCACAGGATGTGCAAGCACAGTTTTTTTATTAATTTGATTTAAATATTTTTTTTTGTAAAAACGTTTTTAATATTATTTTTATTTATGTGTGCAGCAGGATGCGCGCCACAGGATGTGCGCCCCACAGAATTTGCGCCCCACAGGATGTGCAAGCACAGTTTTTTTATTAATTTGATTAAAAAAAAAAATTGTAATTTGTTTTTAATATTATTTTTATTTATGTGCGCAGCAGGATGTGCGCCGCAGGATGTGCGCCCCACAGAATTTGCGCCCCACAGAATTTGCGCCCCACAGGATGTGCAAGCACAGTTTTTTTATTAATTTGATTTAAAAAAAAAAATTGTTAATTTTTTTTAATTTTATTTTTATTTATTTGCGCAGCAGGATGTGCGCTGCAGGATGTGCGCCCCACAGAATTTGCGCCCCACAGGATGTGCAAGCACAGTTTTATATTAATTTGATTTAAATATATTTTTTTGTAAAAATGTTTTAATATTATTTTTATTTATGTGCGCAGCAGGATGTGTGCCGCAGGATGTGCGCCCCACAGAATTTGCGCCCCACAGGATGTGCAAGCACAGTTTTTTTATTAATTTGATTTAAATATATTTTTTTGTAAAACTGTTTTAATATTATTTTTATTCATGTGCGCCCCACAGAATTTGCGCCCCACAGAATGTGCAAGCACAGTTTTTTTATTAATTTGATTTAAATATTTTATTTTGTAAAAATGTTTTAATATTATTTTTATTTATGTGCGCAGCAGGATGTGCGCCGCAGGATGTGCGCCCCACAGAATTTGCGCCCCACAGGATGTGCAAGGACAGTTTTTTTATTAATTTGATTTAAATATTTTTTTTGTAAATATGTTTTAATATTATTTTTATTTATGTGCGCAGCAGGATGTGCACCGCAGGATGTGCGCCCCACAGAATTTTCGCCCCACAGGATGTGCAAGGACAGTTTTTTTATTAATTTGATTTAAAAAAAAAATTGTAATTTGTTTTTAATATTATTTTTATTTATGTGAGCAGCAGGATGTGCGCCGCAGGATGTGCGCCCCACAGAATTTGCGCCCCACAGAATTTGCGCCCCACAGGATGTGCAAGCACAGTTTTTTTATTAATTTGATTTAAAAAAAAAATTGTTAATTTTTTTTAATTTTATTTTTATTTATTTGCGCAGCAGGATGTGCGCTGCAGGATGTGCGCCCCACATAATTTGCGCCCCACAGGATGTGCAAGCACAGTTTTATATTAATTTGATTTAAATATATTTTTTTGTAAAAATGTTTTAATATTATTTTTATTTATGTGCGCAGCAGGATGTGTGCCGCAGGATGTGCGCCCCACAGAATTTGCGCCCCACAGGATGTGCAAGCACAGTTTTTTTATTAATTTGATTTAAATATATTTTTTTGTAAAAATGTTTTAATATTATTTTTATTCATGTGCGCCCCACAGCATTTGCGCCCCACAGGATGTGCAAGCACAGTTTTTTTATTAATTTGATTTAAATATTTTTTTTGTAAAAATGTTTTAATATTATTTTTATTTATGTGCGCAGCAGGATGTGCGCCGCAGGATGTGCGCCCCACAGAATTTGCGCCCCACAGGATGTGCAAGCACAGTTTTTTTATTAATTTGATTTAAATATTTTTTTTGTAAAAATGTTTTAATATTATTTTTATTTATGTGCGCCGCAGGATGTGCGCCCCACAGAATTTGCGCCCCACAGGATGTGCAAGCACAGTTTTTTTATTAATTTGATTTAAATATTTTTTTTTGTAAAAATGTTTTAATATTATTTTTATTTATGTGCGCAGCAGGATGTGCGCCGCAGGATGTGCGCCCCACATAATTTTCGCCCCACAGGATGTGCAAGGACAGTTTTTTTATTAATTTGATTTAAAAAAAAAAATTGTAATTTGTTTTTAATATTATTTTTATTTATGTGCGCAGCAGGATGTGCGCCGCAGGATGTGCGCCCCACAGAATTTGCGCCCCACAGGATGTGCAAGCACAGTTTTTTTATTAATTTGATTTAAATATTTTTTTTTGTAAAAATGTTTTAATATTATTTTTATTTATGTGCGCAGCAGGATGTGCGCCCCACAGAATTTGCACCCCACAGGATGTGCAAGGACAGTTTTTTTATTAATTTGATTTTAAAAAAAAAATTGTAATTTGTTTTTAATATTATTTTTATTTATGTGCGCAGCAGGATGTGCGCCGCAGGATGTGCGCCCCACAGAATTTGCGCCCCACAGGATGTGCAAGGACAGTTTTTTTATTAATTTGATTTAAATATTTTTTTTGTAAAAATGTTTTAATATTATTTTTATTTATGTGCGCAGCAGGATGTGCGCCCCACATAATTTGCGCCACACAGGATGTGCAAGGACAGTTTTTTTATTAATTTGATTAAAAAAAAAAATTGTAATTTGTTTTTAATATTATTTTTATTTATGTGCGCAGCAGGATGTGCGCCGCAGGATGTGCGCCCCACAGAATTTGTGCCCCACAGGATGTGCAAGCACAGTTTTTTTATTAATTTGATTTAAATATTTTTTTTTGTAAAAATGTTTTAATATTATCTTTATTCATGTGCGCAGCAGGATTTGCGCCGCAGGATGTGCGCCCCACATAATTTGCGCCCCACAGGATGTGCAAGCACAGTTTTTTTATTAATTTGATTTAAATATATTTTTTTGTAAAAATGTTTTAATATTATTTTTATTTATGTGCGCAGCAGGATGTGCGCCGCAGGATGTGCGCCCCACATAATTTGTGCCCCACAGGATGTGCAAGCACAGTTTTTTTATTAATTTGATTTAAATATATTTTTTTGTAAAAATGTTTCAATATTATTTTTATTTATATGCGCAGCAGGATGTGCGCCCCACAGAATTTGCGCCCCACAGGATGTGCAAGCACAGTTTTTTTATTAATTTGATTTAAATATTTTTTTTTGTAAAAATGTTTTAATATTATTTTTATTCATGTGCGCAGCAGGATTTGCGCCGCAGGATGTGCGCCCCACATAATTTGCGCCCCACAGGATGTGCAAGCACAGTTTTTTTATTAATTTGATTTAAATATATTTTTTTGTAAAAATGTTTTAATATTATTTTTATTTATGTGCGCAGCAGGATGTGCGCCGCAGGATGTGCGCCGCAGGATGTGCGCCCCACATAATTTGCGCCCCACAGGATGTGCAAGCACAGTTTTTTTATTAATTTGATTTAAAAAAAAAAACTTGAAAATTTGTTTCAATATTATTTTTATTTATATGCGCAGCAGGATGTGCGCCCCACAGAATTTGCGCCCCACAGGATGTGCAAGCACAGTTTTTTTATTAATTTGATTTAAATATTTTTTTTTGTAAAAATGTTTTAATATTATTTTTATTTTTGTGCGCAGCAGGATGTGCGCCGCAGGATGTGCGCCCCACAGAATTTGCGCCCCACAGAATTTGCGCCCCACAGGATGTGCAAGCACAGTTTCTTTATTAATTTGATTTAAATATTTTTTTTGTAAAAATGTTTTAATATTATTTTTATTTATGTGCACAGCAGGATGTGCGTCGCAGGATGTGCGCCCCACATAATTTGCGCCCCACAGGATGTGCAAGCACAGTTTTTTTATTAAGTTGATTTAAAAAAAAAAAATTGTAAATTGTTTTTAATATTATTTTGATTTATTTGCGCAGCAGGATGTGCGCTGCAGGATGTGCGCCCCACAGAATTTGCGCCCAACAGGATGTGCAAGCACAGTTTTTTTATTAATTTGATTTAAAAAAAAAAAATTGTAAATTGTTTTTAATATTATTTTTATTTATGTGCGCAGCAGGATGTGCGCCGCAGGATGTGCAAGCACAGTTTTTTTATTAATTTGATTTAAATATTTTTTTTTGTAAAAATGTTTTAATATTATTTTTATTTATGTGCGCAGCAGGATGTGCGCCGCAGGATGTGCGCCCCACATAATTTGCACCCCACAGAATTTGCGCCCCACAGGATGTGCAAGCACAGTTTTTTCAATAATTTGATTTAAATATTTTTTTTTGTAAAAATGTTTTAATATTATTTTTATTTATGTGCGCAGCAGGATGTGCGCCGCAGGATGTGCGCCCCACAGAATTTGCGCCCCACATAATTTGCGCCCCACATAATTTGCGTCCCACAGAATTTGCGCCCCACAGGATGTGCAAGCACAGTTTTTTTTAATAATTTGATTTAAATATTTTTTTTTGTAAAAATGTTTTAATATTATTTTTATTTATGTGCGCAGCAGGATGTGCGCCGCAGGATGTGCGCCCCACAGAATTTGCGCCCCACAGGATGTGCAAGGACAGTTTTTTTATTAATTTGATTTAAAAAAAAAAATTGTAATTTGTTTTTAATATTGTTTTTATTTATGTGCGCAGCAGGATGTGTGCCGCAGGATGTGCGCCCCACATAATTTGCGCCCCACAGGATGTGCAAGCACAGTTTTTTTATTAATTTGATTTAAATATTTTTTTTGTAAAAATGTTTTAATATTATTTTTATTTATGTGCACAGCAGGATGTAAGCCGCAGGATGTGCGCCCCACATAATTTGCGCCCCACAGTTTGTGCAAGCACAGTTTTTTTATTAATTTGATTTAAAAAAAAAAAATTGTAAATTGTTTTTAATATTATTTTTATTTATGTGCGCAGCAGGATGTGCGCCGCAGGATGTGCAAGCACAGTTTTTTTATTAATTTGATATAAATATTTTTTTTTGTAAAAATGTTTTAATATTATTTTTATTTATGTGCGCAGCAGGATGTGCGCCGCAGGATGTGCGCCCCACATAATTTGCGCCCCACAGAATTTGCGCCCCACAGGATGTGCAAGCACAGTTTCTTTAATAATTTGATTTAAATATTTTTTTTTGTAAAAATGTTTTAATATTATTTTTCTTTATGTGCGCAGCAGGATGTGCGCCGCAGGATGTGCGCCCCACAGAATTTGCGCCCCACATAATTTGCGCCCCACATAATTTGCGTCCCACAGAATTTGCGCCCCACAGGATGTGCAAGCACAGTTTTTTTAATAATTTGATTTAAATATTTTTTTTTGTAAAAATGTTTTAATATTATTTTTATTTATGTGCGCAGCAGGATGTGCGCCGCAGGATGTGCGCCCCACAGAATTTGCGCCCCACAGGATGTGCAAGGACAGTTTTTTTATTAATTTGATTTAAAAAAAAAAATTGTAATTTGTTTTTAATATTATTTTTATTTATGTGCAAAGCAGGATGTGCACAGCAGGATGTGCGCCCCACATAATTTGCGCCCCACAGGATGTGCAAGCACAGTTTTTTTATTAATTTGATTTAAATATTTTTTTTGTAAAAATGTTTTAATATTATTTTTATTTATGTGCGCAGCAGGATGTGCGCCCCACAGAATTTGCGCCCCACAGGATGTGCAAGCACAGTTTTTTTATTAGTTATATTTAAATATTTTTTTTTGTAAAAATGTTTTAATATTATTTTTATTTATGTGCGCAGCAGGATATGCGCCGCAGGATGTGCGCCCCACAGAATTTGCGCCCCACATAATTGCGCCCCACAGGATGTGCAAGCACAGTTTTTTTATTAATTTGATTTAAATATTTTTTTTGTAAAAATGTTTTAATATTATTTTTATTTATGTGCACAGCAGGATGTGCGCCGCAGGATGTGCGCCCCACATAATTTGCGCCCCACAGGATGTGCAAGCACAGTTTTTTTATTAATTTGATTTAAAAAAAAAAAATTGTAAATTGTTTTACATATTATTTTTATTTATGTGCGCAGCAGGATGTGCGCCGCAGGATGTGCAAGCACAGTTTTTTTATTAATTTGATTTAAATATTTTTTTTTGTAAAAATGTTTTAATATTATTTTTATTTATGTGCACAGCAGGATGTGCGCCGCAGGATGTTTGCCCCACATAATTTGCGCCCCACAGGATGTGCAAGGACAGTTTTTTTATTTATTTGATTTAAATATATTTTTTTGTAAAAATGTTTTAATATTATTTTTATTTATGTGCGCAGCAGGATGTGCGCCGCAGGATGTGCGCCCCACAGAATTTGCGCCCCACATAATTTGCGCCCCACATAATTTGCGTCCCACAGAATTTGCGCCCCACAGGATGTGCAAGCACAGTTTTTTTAATAATTTGATTTAAATATTTTTTTTTGTAAAAATGTTTTAATATTATTTTTATTTATGTGCGCAGCAGGATGTGCGCCGCAGGATGTGCGCCCCACAGAATTTGCGCCCCACAGGATGTGCAAGGACAGTTTTTTTATTAATTTGATTTAAAAAAAAAAATTGTAATTTGTTTTTAATATTATTTTTATTTATGTGCAAAGCAGGATGTGCACAGCAGGATGTGCGCCCCACATAATTTGCGCCCCACAGGATGTGCAAGCACAGTTTTTTTATTAATTTGATTTAAATATTTTTTTTGTAAAAATGTTTTAATATTATTTTTATTCATGTGCGCCCCACAGAATTTGCGCCCCACAGGATGTGCAAGGACAGTTTTTTTATTAATTTGATTTAAAAAAAAAAATTGTAATTTGTTTTTATTATTATTTTTATTTATGTGCGCAGCAGGATGTGTGCCGCAGGATGTGCCCCCCACAGAATTTGCGCCCCACAGGATGTCCAAGCACAGTTTTTTTATTAATTTGATTTAAATATTTTTTTTTGTAAAAATGTTTTAATATTATTTTCATTTATGTGCGCAGCAGGATGTGTGCCGCAGGATGTGTGCCCCACAGAATTTGCGCCCCAAAGGATGTGCAAGCACAGTTTTTTTATTAATTTGATTTAAAAAAAAAAAATTGTAAATTGTTTTTAATATCATTTTTATTTATGTGCGCAGCAGGATGTGCGCCGCAGGATGTGCGCCCCACATAATTTGCGCCCCACAGGATGTGCAAGGACAGTTTTTTTATTAATTTGATTTAAAAAAAAAAATTGTAATTTGTTTTTAATATTATTTTTATTTATGTGCGCAGCAGGATGTGCGCCGCAGGATGTGCGCCCCACAGAATTTGCGCCCCACAGGATGTGCAAGGACAGTTTTTTTATTAATTTGATTTAAATATTTTTTTTGTAAAAATGTTTTAATATTATTTTTATTTATGTGCGCAGCAGGATGTGCGCCGCAGGATGTGCGCCCCACAGAATTTGCGCCACACAGGATGTGCAAGGACAGTTTTTTTATTAATTTGATTTAAAAAAAAAATTGTAATTTGTTTTTAATATTATTTTTATTTATGTGAGCAGCAGGATGTGCGCCGCAGGATGTGCGCCCCACAGAATTTGCGCCCCACAGAATTTGCGCCCCACAGGATGTGCAAGCACAGTTTTTTTATTAATTTGATTTAAAAAAAAAAATTGTGATTTGTTTTTAATATTATTTTTATTTATGTGCGCAGCAGGATGTGTGCCGCAGGATGTGCCCCCCACAGAATTTGCGCCCCACAGGATGTCCAAGCACAGTTTTTTTTATTAATTTGATTTAAATATTTTTTTTTGTAAAAATGTTTTAATATTATTTTTATTTATGTGCGCAGCAGGATGTGTGCCGCAGGATGTGCGCCCCACATAATTTGCGCCCCACAGGATGTGCAAGGACAGTTTTTTTATTAATTTGATTTAAAAAAAAAAATTGTAATTTGTTTTTAATATTATTTTTATTTATGTGCGCAGCAGGATGTGCGCCCCACAGAATTTGCGCCACACAGGATGTGCAAGCACAGTTTTTTTATTAATTTGATTTAAAAAAAAAATTTGTAATTTGTTTTTAATATTATTTTTATTTATGTGCGCAGCAGGATGTGCGCCGCAGGATGTGCGCCCCACATAATTTGCGCCCCACAGGATGTGCAAGCACAGTTTTTTTATTAATTTGATTTAAATATATTTTTTTGTAAAAATGTTTTAATATTATTTTTATTCATGTGCGCCCCACAGAATTTGCGCCCCACAGAATGTGCAAGGACAGTTTTTTTATTAATTTGATTTAAAAAAAAAAATTGTAATTTGTTTTTAATATTATTTGTATTTATGTGCGCAGCAGGATGTGTGCCGCAGGATGTGCCCCCCACAGAAATTGCGCCCCACAGGATGTCCAAGCACAGTTTTTTTATTAATTTGATTTAAATATTTTTTTTTGTAAAAATGTTTTAATATTATTTTCATTTATGTGCGCAGCAGGATGTGTGCCGCAGGATGTGTGCCCCACAGAATTTGCGCCCCACAGGATGTGCAAGCACAGTTTTTTTATTAATTTGATTTAAAAAAAAAAAATTGTAAATTGTTTTTAATATTATTTTTATTTATGTGCGCAGCAGGATGTGCGCCGCAGGATGTGCGCCCCACAGAATTTGCGCCCCACAGGATGTGCAAGGACAGTTTTTTTATTAATTTGATTTAAATATTTTTTTTGTAAAAATGTTTTAATATTATTTTTATTTATGTGCGCAGCAGGATGTGCGCCGCAGGATGTGCGCCCCACAGAATTTGCGCCACACAGGATGTGCAAGGACAGTTTTTTTATTAATTTGATTTAAAAAAAAAAATTGTAATTTGTTTTTAATATTATTTTTATTTATGTGCGCAGCAGGATGTGCGCCGCAGGATGTGCGCCCCACATAATTTGCGCCCCACAGGATGTGCAAGCACAGTTTTTTTATTAATTTGATTTAAAAAAAAAAATTGTTAATTTTTTTTAATTTTATTTTTATTTATTTGCGCAGCAGGATGTGCGCTGAAGGATGTGCGCCCCACATAATTTGCGCCCCACAGGATGTGCAAGCACAGTTTTTTTATTAATTTGATTTAAAAAAAAAAATTGTGATTTGTTTTTAATATTATTTTTATTTATGTGCGCAGCAGGATGTGTGCCGCAGGATGTGCCCCCCACAGAATTTGCGCCCCACAGGATGTCCAAGCACAGTTTTTTTATTAATTTGATTTAAATATTTTTTTTTGTAAAAATGTTTTAATATTATTTTTATTCATGTGCGCCCCACAGAATTTGCGCCCCACAGGATGTGCAAGGACAGTTTTTTTATTAATTTGATTTAAAAAAAAAAATTGTAATTTGTTTTTAATATTATTTTTATTTATGTGCGCAGCAGGATGTGTGCCGCAGGATGTGCCCCCCACAGAATTTGCGCCCCACAGGATGTCCAAGCACAGTTTTTTTATTAATTTGATTTAAATATTTTTTTTTGTAAAAATGTTTTAATATTATTTTCATTTATGTGCGCAGCAGGATGTGTGCCGCAGGATGTGCCCCCCACAGAATTTGCGCCCCACAGGATGTCCAAGCACAGTTTTTTTATTAATTTGATTTAAATATTTTTTTTTGTAAAAATGTTTTAATATTATTTTCATTTATGTGCGCAGCAGGATGTGTGCCGCAGGATGTGTGCCCCACATAATTTGCGCCCCACAGGATGTGCAAGCACAGTTTTTTTATTAATTTGATTTAAAAAAAAAAAATTGTAAATTGTTTTTAATATTATTTTTATTTATGTGCGCAGCAGGATGTGCGCCGCAGGATGTGCGCCCCACATAATTTGCGCCCCACAGGATGTGCAAGGACAGTTTTTTTATTAATTTGATTTAAAAAAAAAAATTGTAATTTGTTTTTAATATTATTTTTATTTATGTGCGCAGCAGGATGTGCGCCGCAGGATGTGCGCCCCACAGAATTTGCGCCCCACAGGATGTGCAAGGACAATTTTTTTATTAATTTGATTTAAATATTTTTTTTGTAAAAATGTTTTAATATTATTTTTATTTATGTGCGCAGCAGGATGTGCGCCGCAGGATGTGCGCCCCACAGAATTTGCGCCACACAGGATGTGCAAGCACAGTTTTTTTATTAATTTGATTTAAAAAAAAAAATTGTTAATTTTTTTTAATTTTATTTTTATTTATTTGCGCAGCAGGATGTGCGCTGAAGGATGTGCGCCCCACATAATTTGCGCCCCACAGGATGTGCAAGCACAGTTTTTTTATTAATTTGATTTAAAAAAAAAATTGTAATTTGTTTTTAATATTATTTTTATTTATGTGCGCAGCAGGATGTTCGCCGCAGGATGTGCGCCCCACAGGATGTGCAAGCACAGTTTTTTTATTAATTTGATTTAAAAAAAAAATTGTAATTTGTTTTTAATATTATTTTTATTTATGTGCGCAGCAGGATGTTCGCCGCAGGATGTGCGCCCCACAGAATTTGCGCCCCACAGGATGTGCAAGCACAGTTTTTTTATTAATTTGATTTAAATATTTTTTTTTGTAAAAATGTTTTAATATTATTTTTATTCATGTGCGCCCCACAGAATTTGCGCCCCACAGGATGTGCAAGGACAGTTTTTTTATTAATTTGATTTAAAAAAAAAAATTGTAATTTGTTTTTAATATTATTTTTATTCATGTGCGCAGCAGGATGTGCGCCACAGGATGTGCGCCCCACATAATTTGCGCCCCACAGGATGTGCAAGCACAGTTTTTTTATTAATTTGATTTAAAAAAAAAATTGTAATTTGTTTTTAATATTATTTTTATTTATGTGCGCAGCAGGATGTTCGCCGCAGGATGTGCGCCCCACAGGATGTGCAAGCACAGTTTTTTTATTAATTTGATTTAAATATTTTTTTTTGTAAAAATGTTTTAATATTATTTTTATTCATGTGCGCCCCACAGAATTTGCGCCCCACAGGATGTGCAAGGACAGTTTTTTTATTAATTTGATTTAAAAAAAAAAATTGTAATTTGTTTTTAATATTATTTTTATTCATGTGCGCAGCAGGATGTGCGCCACAGGATGTGCGCCCCACATAATTTGCGCCCCACAGGATGTGCAAGGACAGTTTTTTTATTAATTTGATTTAAAAAAAAAAATTGTAATTTGTTTTTAATATTATTTTTATTTATGTGCGCAGCAGGATGTGCGCCGCAGGATGTGCGCCCCACAGAATTTGCGCCCCACAGGATGTGCATGGACAGTTTTTTTATTAATTTGATTTAAAAAAAAAAATTGTAATTTGTTTTTAATATTATTTTTATTTATGTGCGCAGCAGGATGTGCGCCGCAGGATGTGCGCCCCACAGAATTTGCGCCCCACAGGATGTGCAAGCACAGTTTTTTTATTAATTTGATTTAAATATATTTTTTTGTAAAAATGTTTTAATATTATTTTTATTTATGTGCGCCGCAGGATGTGCGCCCCACATAATTTGCGCCCCACAGGATGTGCAAGCACAGTTTTTTTATTAATTTGATTTAAAAAAAAAAACTTGAAAATTTGTTTCAATATTATTTTTATTTATATGCGCAGCAGGATGTGTGCCGCAGGATGTGCGCCCCACAGAATTTGCGCCCCACAGGATGTGCAAGGACAGTTTTTTTATTAATTTGATTTAAATATTTTTTTTGTAAAAATGTTTTAATATTATTTTTATTTATGTGCGCAGCAGGATGTGCGCCGCAGGATGTGCGCCCCACATAATTTGCGCCCCACAGGATGTGCAAGCACAGTTTTTTTATTAATTTGATTTAAATATATTTTTTTGTAAAAATGTTTTAATGTTATTTTTATTTATGTGCGCAGCAGGATGTGCGCCGCAGGATATGCGCCCCACAGAATTTGCGCCCCACAGGATGTGCAAGGACAGTTTTTTTATTAGTTTGATTTTTAAAAAAAAATTGTAATTTGTTTTTAATATTATTTTTATTTATGTGCGCAGCAGGATGTGCGCCGCAGGATGTGCGCCCCACAGAATTTGCGCCCCACAGGATGTGCAAGCACAGTTTTTTTATTAATTTGATTTAAATATTTTTTTTTGTAAAAATGTTTTAATATTATTTTTATTTATGTGCGCAGCAGGATGTGCGCCGCAGGATGTGCGCCCCACATAATTTGCGCCCCACAGGATGTGCAAGCACAGTTTTTTATTAATTTGATTTAAAAAAAAAAACTTGAAAATTTGTTTCAATATTATTTTTATTTATATGCGCAGCAGGATGTGTGCCGCAGGATGTGCACCCCACAGAATTTGCGCCCCACAGGATGTGCAAGCACAGTTTTTTTATTAATTTGATTTAAATATTTTTTTTGTAAAAATGTTTTAATATTATTTTTATTTATGTGCGCAGCAGGATGTTCGCCGCAGGATGTGCGCCCCACAGAATTTGCGCCCCACAGGATGTGCAAGCACAGTTTTTTTATTAATTTGATTTAAATATTTTTTTTTGTAAAAATGTTTTAATATTATTTTTATTCATGTGCGCCCCACATAATTTGCGCCCCACAGGATGTGCAAGGACAGTTTTTTTATATATTTGATTTAAAAAAAAAAAATTGTAATTTGTTTTTAATATTATTTTTATTCATGTGCGCAGCAGGATGTGCGCCACAGGATGTGCGCCCCACATAATTTGCGCCCCACAGGATGTGCAAGGACAGTTTTTTTATTAATTTGATTTAAAAAAAAAAATTGTAATTTGTTTTTAATATTATTTTTATTTATGTGCGCAGCAGGATGTGCGCCGCAGGATGTGCGCCCCACAGAATTTGCGCCCCACAGGATGTGCATGGACAGTTTTTTTATTAATTTGATTTAAAAAAAAAAATTGTAATTTGTTTTTAATATTATTTTTATTTATGTGCGCAGCAGGATGTGCGCCGCAGGATGTGCGCCCCACAGAATTTGCGCCCCACAGGATGTGCAAGGACAGTTTTTTTATTAATTTGATTTAAATATTTTTTTTGTAAAAATGTTTTAATATTATTTTTATTTATGTGCGCAGCAGGATGTGCGCCGCAGGATGTGCGCCCCACAGAATTTGCACCCCACAGAATTTGCGCCCCACAGGATGTGCAAGCACAGTTTTTTTATTAATTTGATTTAAAAAAAAAAATTGTTAATTTTTTTTAATTTTATTTTTATTTATTTGCGCAGCTGGATGTGCGCTGCAGGATGTGCGCCCCACATAATTTGCGCCCCACAGGATGTGCAAGCACAGTTTTTTTATTAATTTGATTTAAATATTTTTTTTGTAAAAATGTTTTAATATTATTTTTATTTATGTGCGCCGCAGGATGTGCGCTGCAGGATGTGCGCCCCACATAATTTGCGCCCCACAGGATGTGCAAGCACAGTTTTTTTATTAATTTGATTTAAATATATTTTTTTGTAAAAATGTTTTAATGTTATTTTTATTTATGTGCGCAGCAGGATGTGCGCCGCAGGATATGCGCCCCACAGAATTTGCGCCCCACAGGATGTGCAAGGACAGTTTTTTTATTAGTTTGATTTTTAAAAAAAAATTGTAATTTGTTTTTAATATTATTTTTATTTATGTGCGCAGCAGGATGTGCGCCGCAGGATGTGCGCCCCACAGAATTTGCGCCCCACAGGATGTGCAAGCACAGTTTTTTTATTAATTTGATTTAAATATTTTTTTTTGTAAAAATGTTTTAATATTATTTTTATTTATGTGCGCAGCAGGATGTTCGCCGCAGGATGTGCGCCCCACAGAATTTGCGCCCCACAGGATGTGCAAGCACAGTTTTTTTATTAATTTGATTTAAATATTTTTTTTTGTAAAAATGTTTTAATATTATTTTTATTCATGTGCGCCCCACAGAATTTGCGCCCCACAGGATGTGCAAGGACAGTTTTTTTATATATTTGATTTAAAAAAAAAAAATTGTAATTTGTTTTTAATATTATTTTTATTCATGTGCGCAGCAGGATGTGAGCCACAGGATGTGCGCCCCACATAATTTGCGCCCCACAGGATGTGCAAGGACAGTTTTTTTATTAATTTGATTTAAAAAAAAAAATTGTAATTTGTTTTTAATATTATTTTTATTTATGTGCGCAGCAGGATGTGCGCCGCAGGATGTGCGCCCCACAGAATTTGCGCCCCACAGGATGTGCATGGACAGTTTTTTTATTAATTTGATTTAAAAAAAAAAATTGTAATTTGTTTTTAATATTATTTTTATTTATGTGCGCAGCAGGATGTGCGCCGCAGGATGTGCGCCCCACAGAATTTGCGCCCCACAGGATGTGCAAGCACAGTTTTTTTATTAATTTGATTTAAATATATTTTTTTGTAAAAATGTTTTAATATTATTTTTATTTATGTGCGCCGCAGGATGTGCGCCCAACATAATTTGCGCCCCACATGATGTGCAAGCACAGTTTTTTTATTAATTTGATTTAAAAAAAAAAACTTGAAAATTTGTTTCAATATTATTTTTATTTATATGCGCAGCAGGATGTGTGCCGCAGGATGTGCGCCCCACAGAATTTGCGCCCCACAGGATGTGCAAGGACAGTTTTTTTATTAATTTGATTTAAATATTTTTTTTGTAAAAATGTTTTAATATTATTTTTATTTATGTGCGCAGCAGGATGTGCGCCGCAGGATGTGCGCCCCACAGAATTTGCACCCCACAGAATTTGCGCCCCACAGGATGTGCAAGCACAGTTTCTTTATTAATTTGATTTAAAAAAAAAAATTGTTAATTTTTTTTAATTTTATTTTTATTTATTTGCGCAGCTGGATGTGCGCTGCAGGATGTGCGCCCCACATAATTTGCGCCCCACAGGATGTGCAAGCACAGTTTTTTTATTAATTTGATTTAAATATATTTTTTTGTAAAAATGTTTTAATGTTATTTTTATTTATGTGCGCAGCAGGATGTGCGCCGCAGGATATGCGCCCCACAGAATTTGCGCCCCACAGGATGTGCAAGGACAGTTTTTTTATTAGTTTGATTTTTAAAAAAAAATTGTAATTTGTTTTTAATATTATTTTTATTTATGTGCGCAGCAGGATGTGCGCCGCAGGATGTGCGCCCCACAGAATTTTCGCCCCACAGGATGTGCAAGCACAGTTTTTTTATTAATTTGATTTAAATATTTTTTTTTGTAAAAATGTTTTAATATTATTTTTATTTATGTGCGCAGCAGGATGTGCGCCGCAGGATGTGCGCCCCACATAATTTGCGCCCCACAGGATGTGCAAGCACAGTTTTTTATTAATTTGATTTAAAAAAAAAAACTTGAAAATTTGTTTCAATATTATTTTTATTTATATGCGCAGCAGGATGTGTGCCGCAGGATGTGCGCCCCACAGAATTTGCGCCCCACAGGATGTGCAAGCACAGTTTTTTTATTAATTTGATTTAAATATTTTTTTTGTAAAAATGTTTTAATATTATTTTTATTTATGTGCGCCGCAGGATGTGCGCCCCACAGAATTTGCGCCCCACAGAATTTGCGCCCCACAGGATGTGCAAGCACAGTTTTTTTATTAATTTGATTTAAAAAAAAAATTGTAATTTGTTTTTAATATTATTTTTATTTATGTGAGCAGCAGGATGTGCGCCGCAGGATGTGCGCCCCACAGAATTTGCGCCCCAAAGGATGTGGAAGCACAGTTTTTTTATTAATTTGATTTAAAAAAAAAAATTGTTAATTTTTTTTAATTTTATTTTTATTTATTTGCGCAGCAGGATGTGCGCTGCAGGATGTGCGCCCCACATAATTTGCGCCCCACAGGATGTGCAAGCACAGTTTTATATTAATTTGATTTAAATATATTTTTTTGTAAAAATGTTTTAATATTATTTTTATTTATGTGCGCAGCAGGATGTGTGCCGCAGGATGTGCGCCCCACAGAATTTGCGCCCCACAGGATGTGCAAGCACAGTTTTTTTATTAATTTGATTTAAATATATTTTTTTGTAAAAATGTTTTAATATTATTTTTATTCATGTGCGCCCCACAGAATTTGCGCCCCACAGGATGTGCAAGCACAGTTTTTTTATTAATTTGATTTAAATATTTTTTTTGTAAAAATGTTTTAATATTATTTTTATTTATGTGCGCCGCAGGATGTGCGCCCCACAGAATTTGCTCCCCACAGGATGTGCAAGCACAGTTTTTTTATTAATTTGATTTAAATATTTTTTTTTGTAAAAATGTTTTAATATTATTTTTATTTATGTGCGCAGCAGGATGTGCGCCGCAGGATGTGCGCCCCACATAATTTGCGCCCCACAGGATGTGCAAGGACAGTTTTTTTATTAATTTGATTTAAAAAAAAAAATTGTAATTTGTTTTTAATATTATTTTTATTTATGTGCGCAGCAGGATGTGCGCCGCAGGATGTGCGCCCCACAGAATTTGCGCCCCACAGGATGTGCAAGCACAGTTTTTTTATTAATTTGATTTAAATATTTTTTTTTGTAAAAATGTTTTAATATTATTTTTATTTATGTGCGCAGCAGGATGTGCGCCCCACAGAATTTGCACCCCACAGGATGTGCAAGGACAGTTTTTTTATTAATTTGATTTTAAAAAAAAAATTGTAATTTGTTTTTAATATTATTTTTATTTATGTGCGCAGCAGGATGTGCGCCGCAGGATGTGCGCCCCACAGAATTTGCGCCCCACAGGATGTGCAAGGACAGTTTTTTTATTAATTTGATTTAAATATTTTTTTTGTAAAAATGTTTTAATATTATTTTTATTTATGTGCGCAGCAGGATGTGCGCCCCACATAATTTGCGCCACACAGGATGTGCAAGGACAGTTTTTTTATTAATTTGATTAAAAAAAAAAATTGTAATTTGTTTTTAATATTATTTTTATTTATGTGCGCAGCAGGATGTGCGCCGCAGGATGTGCGCCCCACAGAATTTGCGCCCCACAGGATGTGCAAGGACAGTTTTTTTATTAATTTGATTTAAATATTTTTTTTGTAAAAATGTTTTAATATTATTTTTATTTATGTGCGCAGCAGGATGTGCACCGCAGGATGTGCGCCCCACAGAATTTTCGCCCCACAGGATGTGCAAGGACAGTTTTTTTATTAATTTGATTTAAAAAAAAAATTGTAATTTGTTTTTAATATTATTTTTATTTATGTGAGCAGCAGGATGTGCGCCGCAGGATGTGCGCCCCACAGAATTTGCGCCCCACAGGATGTGGAAGCACAGTTTTTTTATTAATTTGATTTAAAAAAAAAAATTGTTAATTTTTTTTAATTTTATTTTTATTTATTTGCGCAGCAGGATGTGCGCTGCAGGATGTGCGCCCCACATAATTTGCGCCCCACAGGATGTGCAAGCACAGTTTTATATTAATTTGATTTAAATATATTTTTTTGTAAAAATGTTTTAATATTATTTTTATTTATGTGCGCAGCAGGATGTGTGCCGCAGGATGTGCGCCCCACAGAATTTGCGCCCCACAGGATGTGCAAGCACAGTTTTTTTATTAATTTGATTTAAATATATTTTTTTGTAAAAATGTTTTAATATTATTTTTATTCATGTGCGCCCCACAGAATTTGCGCCCCACAGGATGTGCAAGCACAGTTTTTTTATTAATTTGATTTAAATATTTTTTTTGTAAAAATGTTTTAATATTATTTTTATTTATGTGCGCAGCAGGATGTGCACAGCAGGATGTGCGCCCCACAGAATTTTCGCCCCACAGGATGTGCAAGGACAGTTTTTTTATTAATTTGATTTAAAAAAAAATTTGTAATTTGTTTTTAATATTATTTTTATTTATGTGAGCAGCAGGATGTGCGCCGCAGGATGTGCGCCGCAGGATGTGCGCCCCACATAATTTGCGCCCCACAGGATGTGCAAGCACAGTTTTTTTATTAATTTGATTTAAAAAAAAAAACTTGAAAATTTGTTTCAATATTATTTTTATTTATATGCGCAGCAGGATGTGCGCCCCACAGAATTTGCGCCCCACAGGATGTGCAAGGACAGTTTTTTTATTAATTTGATTTAAATATTTTTTTTTGTAAAAATGTTTTAATATTATTTTTATTTTTGTGCGCAGCAGGATGTGCGCCCCACAGAATTTGCGCCCCACAGGATGTGCAAGGACAGTTTTTTTATTAATTTGATTTAAAAAAAAAAATTGTAATTTGTTTTTAATATTATTTTTATTTATGTGCGCAGCAGGATGTGCGCCGCAGGATGTGCGCCCCACAGAATTTGCGCCCCACAGGATGTGCAAGCACAGTTTTTTTATTAATTTGATTTTAAAAAAAAAATTGTAATTTGTTTTTAATATTATTTTTATTTATGTGCGCAGCAGGATGTGCGCCGCAGGATGTGCGCCCCACAGAATTTGCGCCCCACAGGATGTGCAAGGACAGTTTTTTTATTAATTTGATTTAAATATTTTTTTTGTAAAAATGTTTTAATATTATTTTTATTTATGTGCGCAGCAGGATGTGCGCCCCACATAATTTGCGCCACACAGGATGTGCAAGGACAGTTTTTTTATTAATTTGATTAAAAAAAAAAATTGTAATTTGTTTTTAATATTATTTTTATTTATGTGCGCAGCAGGATGTGCGCTGCAGGATGTGCGCCCCACAGAATTTGCGCCCCACAGGATGTGCAAGCACAGTTTTATATTAATTTGATTTAAATATATTTTTTTGTAAAAATGTTTTAATATTATTTTTATTTATGTGCGCAGCAGGATGTGTGCCTCAGGATGTGCGCCCCACAGAATTTGCGCCCCACAGGATGTGCAAGCACAGTTTTTTTATTAATTTGATTTAAATATATTTTTTTGTAAAAATGTTTTAATATTATTTTTATTCATGTGCGCCCCACAGAATTTGCGCCCCACAGGATGTGCAAGCACAGTTTTTTTATTAATTTGATTTAAATATTTTTTTTGTAAAAATGTTTTAATATTATTTTTATTTATGTGCGCCGCAGGATGTGCGCCCCACAGAATTTGCGCCCCACAGGATGTGCAAGCACAGTTTTTTTATTAATTTGATTTAAATATTTTTTTTTGTAAAAATGTTTTAATATTATTTTTATTTATGTGCGCAGCAGGATGTGCGCCGCAGGATGTGCGCCCCACATAATTTGCGCCCCACAGGATGTGCAAGGACAGTTTTTTTATTAATTTGATTTAAAAAAAAAAATTGTAATTTGTTTTTAATATTATTTTTATTTATGTGCGCAGCAGGATGTGCGCCGCAGGATGTGCGCCCCACAGAATTTGCGCCCCACAGGATGTGCAAGCACAGTTTTTTTATTAATTTGATTTAAATATTTTTTTTTGTAAAAATGTTTTAATATTATTTTTATTTATGTGCGCAGCAGGATGTGCGCCCCACAGAATTTGCACCCCACAGGATGTGCAAGGACAGTTTTTTTATTAATTTGATTTAAAAAAAAAAATTGTAATTTGTTTTTAATATTATTTTTATTTATGTGCGCAGCAGGATGTGCGCCGCAGGATGTGCGCCCCACAGAATTTGCGCCCCACAGGATGTGCAAGGACAGTTTTTTTATTAATTTGATTTAAATATTTTTTTTGTAAAAATGTTTTAATATTATTTTTATTTATGTGCGCAGCAGGATGTGCGCCCCACATAATTTGCGCCACACAAGATGTGCAAGGACAGTTTTTTTATTAATTTGATTAAAAAAAAAAATTGTAATTTGTTTTTAATATTATTTTTATTTATGTGCGCAGCAGGATGTGCGCCGCAGGATGTGCGCCCCACAGAATTTGTGCCCCACAGGATGTGCAAGCACAGTTTTTTTATTAATTTGATTTAAATATATTTTTTTGTAAAAATGTTTCAATATTATTTTTATTTATATGCGCAGCAGGATGTGCGCCCCACAGAATTTGCGCCCCACAGGATGTGCAAGCACAGTTTTTTTATTAATTTGATTTAAATATTTTTTTTGTAAAAATGTTTTAATATTATTTTTATTTATGTGCGCAGCAGGATGTGCGCCGCAGGATGTGCGCCCCACAGAATTTGCGCCCCACAGGATGTGCAAGCACAGTTTTTTTATTAATTTGATTTAAATATTTTTTTTGTAAAAATGTTTTAATATTATTTTTATTTATGTGCGCCGCAGGATGTGCGCCCCACAGAATTTGCGCCCCACAGGATGTGCAAGCACAGTTTTTTTATTAATTTGATTTAAATATTTTTTTTTGTAAAAATGTTTTAATATTATTTTTATTTATGTGCGCAGCAGGATGTGCGCCGCAGGATGTGCGCCCCACATAATTTGCGCCCCACAGGATGTGCAAGGACAGTTTTTTTATTAATTTGATTTAAAAAAAAAAATTGTAATTTGTTTTTAATATTATTTTTATTTATGTGCGCAGCAGGATGTGCGCCGCAGGATGTGCGCCCCACAGAATTTGCGCCCCACAGGATGTGCAAGCACAGTTTTTTTATTAATTTGATTTAAATATTTTTTTTTGTAAAAATGTTTTAATATTATTTTTATTTATGTGCGCAGCAGGATGTGCGCCCCACAGAATTTGCACCCCACAGGATGTGCAAGGACAGTTTTTTTATTAATTTGATTTAAAAAAAAAAATTGTAATTTGTTTTTAATATTATTTTTATTTATGTGCGCAGTAGGATGTGCGCCGCAGGATGTGCGCCCCACAGAATTTGCGCCCCACAGGATGTGCAAGGACAGTTTTTTTATTAATTTGATTTAAATATTTTTTTTGTAAAAATGTTTTAATATTATTTTTATTTATGTGCGCAGCAGGATGTGCGCCCCACATAATTTGCGCCACACAGGATGTGCAAGGACAGTTTTTTTATTAATTTGATTAAAAAAAAAAATTGTAATTTGTTTTTAATATTATTTTTATTTATGTGCGCAGCAGGATGTGCGCCGCAGGATGTGCGCCCCACAGAATTTGTGCCCCACAGGATGTGCAAGCACAGTTTTTTTATTAATTTGATTTAAATATATTTTTTTGTAAAAATGTTTCAATATTATTTTTATTTATATGCGCAGCAGGATGTGCGCCCCACAGAATTTGTGCCCCACAGGATGTGCAAGCACAGTTTTTTTATTAATTTGATTTAAATATTTTTTTTTGTAAAAATGTTTTAATATTATTTTTATTCATGTGCGCAGCAGGATTTGCGCCGCAGGATGTGCGCCCCACATAATTTGCGCCCCACAGGATGTGCAAGGACAGTTTTTTTATTAATTTGATTTAAAAAAAAAAATTGTAATTTGTTTTTAATATTATTTTTATTTATGTGCGCAGCAGGATGTGCGCCGCAGGATGTGCGCCCCACAGAATTTGCGCCCCACAGGATGTGCAAGCACAGTTTTTTTATTAATTTGATTTAAATATTTTTTTTTGTAAAAATGTTTTAATATTATTTTTATTTATGTGCGCAGCAGGATGTGCGCCCCACAGAATTTGCACCCCACAGGATGTGCAAGGACAGTTTTTTTATTAATTTGATTTTAAAAAAAAAATTGTAATTTGTTTTTAATATTATTTTTATTTATGTGCGCAGCAGGATGTGCGCCGCAGGATGTGCGCCCCACAGAATTTGCGCCCCACAGGATGTGCAAGCACAGTTTTTTTATTAATTTGATTTAAATATATTTTTTTGTAAAAATGTTTCAATATTATTTTTATTTATATGCACAGCAGGATGTGCGCCCCACAGAATTTGTGCCCCACAGGATGTGCAAGCACAGTTTTTTTATTAATTTGATTTAAATATTTTTTTTTGTAAAAATGTTTTAATATTATTTTTATTCATGTGCGCAGCAGGATTTGCGCCGCAGGATGTGCGCCCCACATAATTTGCGCCCCACAGGATGTGCAAGCACAGTTTTTTTATTAATTTGATTTAAATATATTTTTTTGTAAAAATGTTTTAATATTATTTTTATTTATGTGCGCAGCAGGATATGCGCCGCAGGATGTGCGCCCCACATAATTTGCGCCCCACAGGATGTGCAAGCACAGTTTTTTTATTAATTTGATTTAAATATATTTTTTTGTAAAAATGTTTTAATATTATTTTTATTTATGTGCGCAGCAGGATATGCGCCGCAGGATGTGCGCCCCACAGAATTTGCGCCCCACATAATTGCGCCCCACAGGATGTGCAAGCACAGTTTTTTTATTAATTTGATTTAAAAAAAAAAAATTGTAAATTGTTTTACATATTATTTTTATTTATGTGCGCAGCAGGATGTGCGCCGCAGGATGTGCAAGCACAGTTTTTTTATTAATTTGATTTAAATATTTTTTTTTGTAAAAATGTTTTAATATTATTTTTATTTATGTGCACAGCAGGATGTGCGCCGCAGGATGTGCGCCGCAGGATGTGCGCCCCACATAATTTGCGCCCCACAGGATGTGCAAGCACAGTTTTTTTATTAATTTGATTTAAAAAAAAAAACTTGAAAATTTGTTTCAATATTATTTTTATTTATATGCGCAGCAGGATGTGCGCCCCACAGAATTTGCGCCCCACAGGATGTGCAAGCACAGTTTTTTTATTAATTTGATTTAAATATTTTTTTTTGTAAAAATGTTTTAATATTATTTTTATTTATGTGCGCAGCAGGATGTGCGCCCCACAGAATTTGCACCCCACAGGATGTGCAAGGACAGTTTTTTTATTAATTTGATTTTAAAAAAAAAATTGTAATTTGTTTTTAATATTATTTTTATTTATGTGCGCAGCAGGATGTGCGCCGCAGGATGTGCGCCCCACAGAATTTGCGCCCCACAGGATGTGCAAGGACAGTTTTTTTATTAATTTGATTTAAATATTTTTTTTGTAAAAATGTTTTAATATTATTTTTATTTATGTGCGCAGCAGGATGTGCGCCCCACATAATTTGCGCCACACAGGATGTGCAAGGACAGTTTTTTTATTAATTTGATTAAAAAAAAAAATTGTAATTTGTTTTTAATATTATTTTTATTTATGTGCGCAGCAGGATGTGCGCCGCAGGATGTGCGCCCCACAGAATTTGCGCCCCACAGGATGTGCAAGGACAGTTTTTTTATTAATTTGATTTAAATATTTTTTTTGTAAAAATGTTTTAATATTATTTTTATTTATGTGCGCAGCAGGATGTGCACCGCAGGATGTGCGCCCCACAGAATTTTCGCCCCACAGGATGTGCAAGGACAGTTTTTTTATTAATTTGATTTAAAAAAAAAATTGTAATTTGTTTTTAATATTATTTTTATTTATGTGAGCAGCAGGATGTGCGCCGCAGGATGTGCGCCCCACAGAATTTGCGCCCCACAGAATTTGCGCCCCACAGGATGTGCAAGCACAGTTTTTTTATTAATTTGATTTAAAAAAAAAAATTGTTAATTTTTTTTAATTTTATTTTTATTTATTTGCGCAGCAGGATGTGCGCTGCAGGATGTGCGCCCCACAGAATTTGCGCCCCACAGGATGTGCAAGCACAGTTTTATATTAATTTGATTTAAATATATTTTTTTGTAAAAATGTTTTAATATTATTTTTATTTATGTGCGCAGCAGGATGTGTGCCGCAGGATGTGCGCCCCACAGAATTTGCGCCCCACAGGATGTGCAAGCACAGTTTTTTTATTAATTTGATTTAAATATATTTTTTTGTAAAAATGTTTTAATATTATTTTTATTCATATGCGCCCCACAGAATTTGCGCCCCACAGGATGTGCAAGCACAGTTTTTTTATTAATTTGATTTAAATATTTTTTTTGTAAAAATGTTTTAATATTATTTTTATTTATGTGCGCAGCAGGATGTGCGCCGCAGGATGTGCGCCCCACAGAATTTGCGCCCCACAGGATGTGCAAGCACAGTTTTTTTATTAATTTGATTTAAATATTTTTTTTTGTAAAAATGTTTTAATATTATTTTTATTTATGTGCGCAGCAGGATGTGCGCCGCAGGATGTGCGCCCCACATAATTTGCGCCCCACAGGATGTGCAAGCACAGTTTTTTATTAATTTGATTTAAAAAAAAAAACTTGAAAATTTGTTTCAATATTATTTTTATTTATATGCGCAGCAGGATGTGTGCCGCAGGATGTGCGCCCCACAGAATTTGCGCCCCACAGGATGTGCAAGCACAGTTTTTTTATTAATTTGATTTAAATATTTTTTTTGTAAAAATGTTTTAATATTATTTTTATTTATGTGCGCCGCAGGATGTGCGCCCCACAGAATTTGCGCCCCACAGAATTTGCGCCCCACAGGATGTGCAAGCACAGTTTTTTTATTAATTTGATTTAAATATATTTTTTTGTAAAACTGTTTTAATATTATTTTTATTCATGTGCGCCCCACAGAATTTGCGCCCCACAGGATGTGCAAGCACAGTTTTTTTATTAATTTGATTTAAATATTTTATTTTGTAAAAATGTTTTAATATTATTTTTATTTATGTGCGCAGCAGGATGTGCGCCGCAGGATGTGCGCCCCACAGAATTTGCGCCCCACAGGATGTGCAAGGACAGTTTTTTTATTAATTTGATTTAAATATTTTTTTTGTAAAAATGTTTTAATATTATTTTTATTTATGTGCGCAGCAGGATGTGCACCGCAGGATGTGCGCCCCACAGAATTTTCGCCCCACAGGATGTGCAAGGACAGTTTTTTTATTAATTTGATTTAAAAAAAAAATTGTAATTTGTTTTTAATATTATTTTTATTTATGTGAGCAGCAGGATGTGCGCCGCAGGATGTGCGCCCCACAGAATTTGCGCCCCACAGGATGTGGAAGCACAGTTTTTTTATTAATTTGATTTAAAAAAAAAAATTGTTAATTTTTTTTAATTTTATTTTTATTTATTTGCGCAGCAGGATGTGCGCTGCAGGATGTGCGCCCCACATAATTTGCGCCCCACAGGATGTGCAAGCACAGTTTTATATTAATTTGATTTAAATATATTTTTTTGTAAAAATGTTTTAATATTATTTTTATTTATGTGCGCAGCAGGATGTGTGCCGCAGGATGTGCGCCCCACAGAATTTGCGCCCCACAGGATGTGCAAGCACAGTTTTTTTATTAATTTGATTTAAATATATTTTTTTGTAAAAATGTTTTAATATTATTTTTATTCATGTGCGCCCCACAGAATTTGCGCCCCACAGGATGTGCAAGCACAGTTTTTTTATTAATTTGATTTAAATATTTTTTTTGTAAAAATGTTTTAATATTATTTTTATTTATGTGCGCAGCAGGATGTGCACCGCAGGATGTGCGCCCCACAGAATTTTCGCCCCACAGGATGTGCAAGGACAGTTTTTTTATTAATTTGATTTAAAAAAAAATTTGTAATTTGTTTTTAATATTATTTTTATTTATGTGAGCAGCAGGATGTGCGCCGCAGGATGTGCGCCGCAGGATGTGCGCCCCACATAATTTGCGCCCCACAGGATGTGCAAGCACAGTTTTTTTATTAATTTGATTTAAAAAAAAAAACTTGAAAATTTGTTTCAATATTATTTTTATTTATATGCGCAGCAGGATGTGCGCCCCACAGAATTTGCGCCCCACAGGATGTGCAAGGACAGTTTTTTTATTAATTTGATTTAAATATTTTTTTTTGTAAAAATGTTTTAATATTATTTTTATTTTTGTGCGCAGCAGGATGTGCGCCCCACAGAATTTGCGCCCCACAGGATGTGCAAGGACAGTTTTTTTATTAATTTGATTTAAAAAAAAAAATTGTAATTTGTTTTTAATATTATTTTTATTTATGTGCGCAGCAGGATGTGCGCCGCAGGATGTGCGCCCCACAGAATTTGCGCCCCACAGGATGTGCAAGCACAGTTTTTTTATTAATTTGATTTTAAAAAAAAAATTGTAATTTGTTTTTAATATTATTTTTATTTATGTGCGCAGCAGGATGTGCGCCGCAGGATGTGCGCCCCACAGAATTTGCGCCCCACAGGATGTGCAAGGACAGTTTTTTTATTAATTTGATTTAAAAAAAAAAATTGTAATTTGTTTTTAATATTATTTTTATTTATGTGCGCAGCAGGATGTGCGCCGCAGGATGTGCGCCCCACAGAATTTGCGCCCCACAGGATGTGCAAGCACAGTTTTTTTATTAATTTGATTTTAAAAAAAAAATTGTAATTTGTTTTTAATATTATTTTTATTTATGTGCGCAGCAGGATGTGCGCCGCAGGATGTGCGCCCCACAGAATTTGCGCCCCACAGGATGTGCAAGGACAGTTTTTTTATTAATTTGATTTAAATATTTTTTTTGTAAAAATGTTTTAATATTATTTTTATTTATGTGCGCAGCAGGATGTGCGCCCCACATAATTTGCGCCACACAGGATGTGCAAGGACAGTTTTTTTATTAATTTGATTAAAAAAAAAAATTGTAATTTGTTTTTAATATTATTTTTATTTATGTGCGCAGCAGGATGTGCGCTGCAGGATGTGCGCCCCACAGAATTTGCGCCCCACAGGATGTGCAAGCACAGTTTTATATTAATTTGATTTAAATATATTTTTTTGTAAAAATGTTTTAATATTATTTTTATTTATGTGCGCAGCAGGATGTGTGCCGCAGGATGTGCGCCCCACAGAATTTGCGCCCCACAGGATGTGCAAGCACAGTTTTTTTATTAATTTGATTTAAATATATTTTTTTGTAAAAATGTTTTAATATTATTTTTATTCATGTGCGCCCCACAGAATTTGCGCCCCACAGGATGTGCAAGCACAGTTTTTTTATTAATTTGATTTAAATATTTTTTTTGTAAAAATGTTTTAATATTATTTTTATTTATGTGCGCAGCAGGATGTGCGCCGCAGGATGTGCGCCCCACAGAATTTGCGCCCCACAGGATGTGCAAGCACAGTTTTTTTATTAATTTGATTTAAATATTTTTTTTGTAAAAATGTTTTAATATTATTTTTATTTATGTGCGCCGCAGGATGTGCGCCCCACAGAATTTGCGCCCCACAGGATGTGCAAGCACAGTTTTTTTATTAATTTGATTTAAATATTTTTTTTTGTAAAAATGTTTTAATATTATTTTTATTTATGTGCGCAGCAGGATGTGCGCCGCAGGATGTGCGCCCCACATAATTTGCGCCCCACAGGATGTGCAAGGACAGTTTTTTTATTAATTTGATTTAAAAAAAAAAATTGTAATTTGTTTTTAATATTATTTTTATTTATGTGCGCAGCAGGATGTGCGCCGCAGGATGTGCGCCCCACAGAATTTGCGCCCCACAGGATGTGCAAGCACAGTTTTTTTATTAATTTGATTTAAATATTTTTTTTTGTAAAAATGTTTTAATATTATTTTTATTTATGTGCGCAGCAGGATGTGCGCCCCACAGAATTTGCACCCCACAGGATGTGCAAGGACAGTTTTTTTATTAATTTGATTTAAAAAAAAAAATTGTAATTTGTTTTTAATATTATTTTTATTTATGTGCGCAGCAGGATGTGCGCCGCAGGATGTGCGCCCCACAGAATTTGCGCCCCACAGGATGTGCAAGGACAGTTTTTTTATTAATTTGATTTAAATATTTTTTTTGTAAAAATGTTTTAATATTATTTTTATTTATGTGCGCAGCAGGATGTGCGCCCCACATAATTTGCGCCACACAAGATGTGCAAGGACAGTTTTTTTATTAATTTGATTAAAAAAAAAAATTGTAATTTGTTTTTAATATTATTTTTATTTATGTGCGCAGCAGGATGTGCGCCGCAGGATGTGCGCCCCACAGAATTTGTGCCCCACAGGATGTGCAAGCACAGTTTTTTTATTAATTTGATTTAAATATATTTTTTTGTAAAAATGTTTCAATATTATTTTTATTTATATGCGCAGCAGGATGTGCGCCCCACAGAATTTGCGCCCCACAGGATGTGCAAGCACAGTTTTTTTATTAATTTGATTTAAATATTTTTTTTGTAAAAATGTTTTAATATTATTTTTATTTATGTGCGCAGCAGGATGTGCGCCGCAGGATGTGCGCCCCACAGAATTTGCGCCCCACAGGATGTGCAAGCACAGTTTTTTTATTAATTTGATTTAAATATTTTTTTTGTAAAAATGTTTTAATATTATTTTTATTTATGTGCGCCGCAGGATGTGCGCCCCACAGAATTTGCGCCCCACAGGATGTGCAAGCACAGTTTTTTTATTAATTTGATTTAAATATTTTTTTTTGTAAAAATGTTTTAATATTATTTTTATTTATGTGCGCAGCAGGATGTGCGCCGCAGGATGTGCGCCCCACATAATTTGCGCCCCACAGGATGTGCAAGGACAGTTTTTTTATTAATTTGATTTAAAAAAAAAAATTGTAATTTGTTTTTAATATTATTTTTATTTATGTGCGCAGCAGGATGTGCGCCGCAGGATGTGCGCCCCACAGAATTTGCGCCCCACAGGATGTGCAAGCACAGTTTTTTTATTAATTTGATTTAAATATTTTTTTTTGTAAAAATGTTTTAATATTATTTTTATTTATGTGCGCAGCAGGATGTGCGCCCCACAGAATTTGCACCCCACAGGATGTGCAAGGACAGTTTTTTTATTAATTTGATTTAAAAAAAAAAATTGTAATTTGTTTTTAATATTATTTTTATTTATGTGCGCAGTAGGATGTGCGCCGCAGGATGTGCGCCCCACAGAATTTGCGCCCCACAGGATGTGCAAGGACAGTTTTTTTATTAATTTGATTTAAATATTTTTTTTGTAAAAATGTTTTAATATTATTTTTATTTATGTGCGCAGCAGGATGTGCGCCCCACATAATTTGCGCCACACAGGATGTGCAAGGACAGTTTTTTTATTAATTTGATTAAAAAAAAAAATTGTAATTTGTTTTTAATATTATTTTTATTTATGTGCGCAGCAGGATGTGCGCCGCAGGATGTGCGCCCCACAGAATTTGTGCCCCACAGGATGTGCAAGCACAGTTTTTTTATTAATTTGATTTAAATATTTTTTTTTGTAAAAATGTTTTAATATTATTTTTATTCATGTGCGCAGCAGGATTTGCGCCGCAGGATGTGCGCCCCACATAATTTGCGCCCCACAGGATGTGCAAGGACAGTTTTTTTATTAATTTGATTTAAAAAAAAAAATTGTAATTTGTTTTTAATATTATTTTTATTTATGTGCGCAGCAGGATGTGCGCCGCAGGATGTGCGCCCCACAGAATTTGCGCCCCACAGGATGTGCAAGCACAGTTTTTTTATTAATTTGATTTAAATATTTTTTTTTTGTAAAAATGTTTTAATATTATTTTTATTTATGTGCGCAGCAGGATGTGCGCCCCACAGAATTTGCACCCCACAGGATGTGCAAGGACAGTTTTTTTATTAATTTGATTTTAAAAAAAAAATTGTAATTTGTTTTTAATATTATTTTTATTTATGTGCGCAGCAGGATGTGCGCCGCAGGATGTGCGCCCCACAGAATTTGCGCCCCACAGGATGTGCAAGCACAGTTTTTTTATTAATTTGATTTAAATATATTTTTTTGTAAAAATGTTTCAATATTATTTTTATTTATATGCACAGCAGGATGTGCGCCCCACAGAATTTGTGCCCCACAGGATGTGCAAGCACAGTTTTTTTATTAATTTGATTTAAATATTTTTTTTTGTAAAAATGTTTTAATATTATTTTTATTCATGTGCGCAGCAGGATTTGCGCCGCAGGATGTGCGCCCCACATAATTTGCGCCCCACAGGATGTGCAAGCACAGTTTTTTTATTAATTTGATTTAAATATATTTTTTTGTAAAAATGTTTTAATATTATTTTTATTTATGTGCGCAGCAGGATATGCGCCGCAGGATGTGCGCCCCACATAATTTGCGCCCCACAGGATGTGCAAGCACAGTTTTTTTATTAATTTGATTTAAATATATTTTTTTGTAAAAATGTTTTAATATTATTTTTATTTATGTGCGCAGCAGGATATGCGCCGCAGGATGTGCGCCCCACAGAATTTGCGCCCCACATAATTGCGCCCCACAGGATGTGCAAGCACAGTTTTTTTATTAATTTGATTTAAAAAAAAAAAATTGTAAATTGTTTTACATATTATTTTTATTTATGTGCGCAGCAGGATGTGCGCCGCAGGATGTGCAAGCACAGTTTTTTTATTAATTTGATTTAAATATTTTTTTTTGTAAAAATGTTTTAATATTATTTTTATTTATGTGCACAGCAGGATGTGCGCCGCAGGATGTTTGCCCCACATAATTTGCGCCCCACAGGATGTGCAAGCACAGTTTTTTTATTAGTTATATTTAAATATTTTTTTTTGTAAAAATGTTTTAATATTATTTTTATTTATGTGCGCAGCAGGATGTGCGCCCCACATAATTTGCGCCACACAAGATGTGCAAGGACAGTTTTTTTATTAATTTGATTAAAAAAAAAAATTGTAATTTGTTTTTAATATTATTTTTATTTATGTGCGCAGCAGGATGTGCGCCGCAGGATGTGCGCCCCACAGAATTTGTGCCCCACAGGATGTGCAAGCACAGTTTTTTTATTAATTTGATTTAAATATATTTTTTTGTAAAAATGTTTCAATATTATTTTTATTTATATGCGCAGCAGGATGTGCGCCCCACAGAATTTGCGCCCCACAGGATGTGCAAGCACAGTTTTTTTATTAATTTGATTTAAATATTTTTTTTGTAAAAATGTTTTAATATTATTTTTATTTATGTGCGCAGCAGGATGTGCGCCGCAGGATGTGCGCCCCACAGAATTTGCGCCCCACAGGATGTGCAAGCACAGTTTTTTTATTAATTTGATTTAAATATTTTTTTTGTAAAAATGTTTTAATATTATTTTTATTTATGTGCGCCGCAGGATGTGCGCCCCACAGAATTTGCGCCCCACAGGATGTGCAAGCACAGTTTTTTTATTAATTTGATTTAAATATTTTTTTTTGTAAAAATGTTTTAATATTATTTTTATTTATGTGCGCAGCAGGATGTGCGCCGCAGGATGTGCGCCCCACATAATTTGCGCCCCACAGGATGTGCAAGGACAGTTTTTTTATTAATTTGATTTAAAAAAAAAAATTGTAATTTGTTTTTAATATTATTTTTATTTATGTGCGCAGCAGGATGTGCGCCGCAGGATGTGCGCCCCACAGAATTTGCGCCCCACAGGATGTGCAAGCACAGTTTTTTTATTAATTTGATTTAAATATTTTTTTTTGTAAAAATGTTTTAATATTATTTTTATTTATGTGCGCAGCAGGATGTGCGCCCCACAGAATTTGCACCCCACAGGATGTGCAAGGACAGTTTTTTTATTAATTTGATTTAAAAAAAAAAATTGTAATTTGTTTTTAATATTATTTTTATTTATGTGCGCAGTAGGATGTGCGCCGCAGGATGTGCGCCCCACAGAATTTGCGCCCCACAGGATGTGCAAGGACAGTTTTTTTATTAATTTGATTTAAATATTTTTTTTGTAAAAATGTTTTAATATTATTTTTATTTATGTGCGCAGCAGGATGTGCGCCCCACATAATTTGCGCCACACAGGATGTGCAAGGACAGTTTTTTTATTAATTTGATTAAAAAAAAAAATTGTAATTTGTTTTTAATATTATTTTTATTTATGTGCGCAGCAGGATGTGCGCCGCAGGATGTGCGCCCCACAGAATTTGTGCCCCACAGGATGTGCAAGCACAGTTTTTTTATTAATTTGATTTAAATATTT
>NW_026519172.1:0-24620 GCF_947347685.1 Pleuronectes platessa
CGGAGCTGTGACAGACGGCTGGAGAACAGATCTGCTATTTGCCTTCATTTGTCCACTCTACAGGACAGAAGACAATGTGAGTGTCTGTCTGGTGAAGTCTTTCAGGACGGACGTCTTAGACACTGAAATAAAAGAGAACAGGAAATACACGGGGCAGAAATGTGAGTAAATGATAGCAGGTGAAAATGTGAATGTGTTTCACATCTCCTGAGAATCCACAGGTAGTCATCAACTTGTCTCTGTGTCTCTCCCGAGGACATTGAACCTCTTCTTGTCCTGTGGTGTCATCGTCTGAAATGATTGACAGCTGAAGTTTAATAAAGTCTCATGTTCTGGAACTTCTGCTTCTCTGTGATTTCACTGCAGATACAAACCTCTGCTGAACTGACTGAGCTCATCTGAGCTGGAGCAGCTCTGGGTTCCCTCAGAAGACACATCTGGAGGAACCGTCCCTGACTGCTCACCTCGGGGCTTCCACTCTGAACGTGTGGAGCTCCCAGTTGAGTGCTGACCTGTGTTGTCTGGAAGACGACCACATGGTTTCTCAAACCTCTGCTGGTGCCTCCTCAGAAGCTCCTGACGTGTTTGTGTGTGGTGCTGTTCTTCTGTATCATCCTCAGCGTCCGGCTCAATGGACCCAGACGTGAAAGTCTCATTTCATTTCGTGTGGAGTTTGGAGAAGCTGTCTCTGTCTCCTCTGATTGTCCAGGGCTCATCTGGCTCACAGGGACACTTCATGGCAGTGGGAGTCCTCTCCGCAGGCCGCAGCCGGAGATTAGAGCAGAGCTTGGAGGTTTTATTTCAGAGGCTTCGATATGCATTAGGAATTAGGAAACTGAATTTTGAAGTCCAACATCCAAAGACTCTCTAAGATTTGCAGATCAGAGGTGTCTGACCAAAAGGCGGGGGGGGGGGGGGGGGGGGGGGGGGGGGGCTCTAAAGTTGTGGGTTTAATTCTTGATGAAGTCCGACTCCTGATGAAAGAGAAGAACTTCAAGTGTTTCTGTCCAAAGACCTCACGTAGTTATTCCTACAGAGACGTTCCTATTGGCTGCTCAAGTGCAAGAAGGGTTTAACACTGCTTTATCAATGTTAGTCTTTCACACACACACACACACACACACAGACACACACAGACACACACAGACACACACACACATCTGCAGCTGGCAGAGCTGGTGTTTCCTGCAGAGAGAGAGAGAGTCAGAGTCCCAGGTTGTCCTCACACTGGGATCGAGTCCCACTGGGATGGAGTCATTTCCCAGCTTGTGCCTCTGATTGACTCGTGCATGTCGGTGGGAGACGATCAACATCTCTCCAGATGATTGTGAAACCATCAAACCTTCAGTCACACTGTGAAAACTGTCTTCACTTTAATATCTGAGCAAATACTCCTGTAGGAACCGAATCTGTTCATCTGTGTTCACGCTTCCTCTGGATCTGCTGTCGGGTTCATTTAAAGTCACTCACAAGTGGAACATTCCAACACAACAGGCACCAAAGGTAGTTTGTTGTGTGTCCCTTTCAAAACACACAACAAGTGTGTTCAGTTGTTGTATTCTTCATTGCCCCTGTTATCTTGTGTTTTCTTCTATGAAGGGAAGGCTGGTCAATGTTTATCTCTGTGGAAATATATCATACATTTACCATAAGACATCTGCTGGCATCAGATTTATTTCTTATTTTACAATCAATGACATCAATGTGATTTATCTTTTTATACTCACTCTATTATTCATTGCATAACATATTTAATTAGTGCATTTATTCTGTGGACAAGTTTTCCTGAGTTTGTTGTATATTAACACAAGTATTTATAATTGTAATTTACAGTCACATCCCAGTTGCCAACTGGTTTGGATCCAATAAAACTAATTTGATGAGTTATTCATCCCGTCCGTCACAGCAGTGGGCACACTGGTTTCCAGCCGTGGACTCAAACTGGCACCGGATCACGAGCTGCTCTCATTATTCCTGTTGGTGGATTTCTGTGATTTCCACTTTTCACCCACAGCGTTTAATCAGCTACCAGTGGAATGTGAAGAGGAATCCAGCTTGGATCTGTGGGAGGAGGAGAAAGCTCAGGACCAAACTGGTTCTCTCCCAGATGCAGAATGAAACCCTCCTCCAGGTTCTGGTTGTGCAGATGTTTGCTCGTGAGATGAGATATTGATTTCCTTCTCCTTGCTTCACTCCTGATTCCTTTACTTCCTCAGCAGCCGCTCACTTCCTCTCCTTTCACCCCCCCCCCCACTTCCATTTCAGCATCCACTTCATCATTTCTATATTTCAGATGATATTTATTTAGCATGCACCACTTTAAGGTGTATTTTCTGTAAACACTGTATTTCTGCCTCAGAGGAAAACATATTCTGTTCATATTCAGGTTCAGATGAATTCATCTTCCTCGTGCTGCTGCTGAATAACTGAGTCCGGCTGAGAGTCTCCAGACTTCATTTAGATTTTAACTCCCCCCCCCCCCCCCCCCGGAAGGAATCAGACGGTCCAATTCAGAATCCAACGAATCAGAAATCTGTCAAATCATCTGCGGTCTGGATCTGCAGGTTCGCTGGAAGAGAGAGAGTGAGACCTCTCACTTCTTCTGCTCCCAGTGTGTGAGGGGATGTTCAAGGTCTCCTCAGAATCTTTCTCCACCTCCTTTTCTTCCAGTCCATCGATCCTCCCTTCACACCACAACGTGTTTCCTTTCCTGGATCCTCTTGATGTTCATGCAACACTTCTCCTGCAGTGCAGCATTCAGCCACGTGCCAGCAACAATGTCTTCAGGCCGGGCGGCTCCCAAAACCTCCTTCATCAATAAATGCATGAGTGGCCCATCAAGTGTGTGTGTGTGTGTGTGTGTGTGTGTGTGTGTGTGTGTGTGTGTGTGTGTGTGTGCGTGTGCGTGATAGAGAAGGCAGTAAATCTTAGTGCTCTGTGTTAAGCTCCTGCATTACAAACATGTTTCCTCCAGACACACACACACACACACACACAGCTACATTTCACACTGTGCTCACATATATTGACAAAATCAGATACACACACCTATGCACAAACAGGCACGTATACATAAGCAAAAACAAATCCCTGCATTATTACACACACACACACACATCTGTGTAATGGAAGGCAAGTGTGTCTCAGTAAATACATGTAGTGTTTTAATCTATCAGCCGCTGTGACAGGCCCATTTCCTGCGAGTCGGAGATGCTGATGCTTCAGTGGAATTCAAAGCAGGATCAATTTGTCACGTCCACTCTCCTGCTTGCATTCCTAACCATGTCCCCCCCGAGCCGAGCCGAGCCGGCGCACACCACTGACAGACACACAATATCCTCGTGTTCTCTAACCTCACTCCGCTCACACTCTAAGATCTGAGCCGTTTGCATTTAGAAAACTGGAAGCATCAAAACATGACGACTGCATTGGTGTGCCGCCGGCCCGACGGATTTCCCAGTGGAAGCAGCAGCAGGAGCCGTTTACCTTGAGACCAGTGTGTTAGTGGCCGTCCTCACCCTCAGTGCCCCCCCCCCCCCCCCCCCGACCTGTCACTCAACCTGACGAGCGGTCACCTGGGCCGAGGTGGATTTGTCAAACCTGCACTGACAGCAGCAACAATTTGTCCTTCAACCGGAAAACACACAAACACATGATACATGTGAATGTTTTCATCCAGTTGACTGCAGAGCGGCTGGCTAATGAAGAATCATAAGAAACATTATTTTACGCTTTGAGAAGACATCAGCCCTGCATGGAAATAATAAAACCATTATTTTATGATATGAACAGGACATTTCTACAATTTGCCATCAACTTAGGAAGTTACTAATCAGAATCAGAATCAGAGTCAGAAAGTATTTATTGCCAAGTAGGTTTACACCTACAAGGAATTTGCTCTGGTTATTGGTGCATACAATGAACATAGAAACATAAAAACATGAAACACAATAAATACAACACACATAGCAATAAAAAGAAAACAATATATATTTACTCACTATTTACTTCTTATTTACTCCCTTATTCAAATATTTATACAAAGTAACACTTATTTAGACATAAACATATCCAAATAAAATATAGTTAATAGATAAAAGATATAAAAAGTGAAGTAAAAAGTGAAATGAATCTCTTCACTTCATACCTGTATCAAAAACTGAAACTGTTATTTGTTGTTTCAGTTTTGCAGATGGGGTCTGATTAATTTATTACACAACTATATTAAATAACCACTTTAGCTGATTTGGAAATAACACAAACCGAAACCCAACCCTACACAGGATACACAACACAACTTCCCACGGGCTATGATGAATAAACCACTCACCTTTGATAATGCAGAGAATGAGACATTTCTCTGAGGATAAGCTGTTTCCAGTTGTGAGCCTTGAGAAGCCTCAGCTCTGCAGTGAGTGCTGGTCTGAGGTCAGTGGCTCGATGTGTAGTCGTCTGCCTGAAGGACTTCAACACGTGAGCTTCACCTTAATGAGCTGTGAACATCTGCTCCCGGTTCTGTTCAACTCTCTGGACTCAGTTTGATGCTGTGCTCAGCAGATAATAAACTTTAAGACGACGTTTTCCTCCTCATTAATATCTGTATTAATATATCATTATAACCACTGCATGCGCTTGCAGGGCTTCAATAAAACCAGCAGTGCAAACCCACACTTAATTATGGCTAATGGCGTCATAATGGAAGAGGTTGTGATCACACAGAACTGTTTCCCTCTGCCCCTGAACACAGCTGCAGGTAAAGCTGCTGGAGAAACAGATGCACGGCCTCCCTCAGCATCAAACACACAACCTCCTGCCACAACTCCTCCTCGTCTCATCACGTGCTTCTACAACTGCTGTCCTCTCTCGGCCGTCCCTCTGTCTGTGTCCCCTGCGCTCTCTCTCCATCAGGACATCGTGAATCTGAAATAGAGGCTCCGCTGGCACTGCCTCAGAGGACAACAACCCAGAAGCAGCCATCTCCACGGCCAAACAGATAAAACACAGGGGGACAAACCAATGTCCCGTGTCCTGTGGAATTGGATGTCCCTGGAACCTCCCCTCAGTTCGGCGTCTCCGTTTGCTTCATCTGTCAATAGTGTCAGAAAGGACTGAGACCCCCTGTGGTGCACAGCCTCACTGAGAACAACTGACAGTGTGAGTGGCTCTGAGGGCCCCAGTGTAATAAATACCCATGAGTCTGTCCCTCGGGTTCTGCTGCACAGACCGATGGACAACCTGTCTCGTTTGACAGGCCACGGAGACACGAGGACCTCAGATGTGGAGGTGAAGGTGTCACTTCAAAGGTCTGAGGTCACTTTACAGCATCAGACGTGTTGAACCACACATTGTTAAGAGGAACACTTACACTTCACAACCTTCTGAAACCTTGCTGGTGTGACTCACTCACCTGCAGCGGACATGTCTGGCACACAAGGTTCTCTCTTCCTCTGGTTCCATTTAATAAGAACATATGTAAAACTCTCACTTTAAGTCGTCTAGTTACTGAGGGAGAGGAAACCAGTGTCTTCATCTGACTGGGAGTGAGACTCCCAGATGAGTCTTCTGCTGGTCCCCAGCCGCTCATGCATTCAACTGCTGGGGCTGGCAAAGGCAATTTGAGTGCAGGCTTCCAGTCTTTAAAGAGTCTTACACTGAGCTGGAGATTCATTCCACTCTAACAAGGGCCGGTGCGCTGGCTGGTGAAACGAGGGCTTTCTCTCTCGGGTGTGGAGCTGGAGGTCTGCTCCACTCTGCTGTCACCACATAGATTGGTTCCGTTTTAATAAGAGTATTTTATTGGAGTATTAACATTTCTGACTCTGCAGTTTGATCATCTGCTCGTGGAGTTACACAGAAATCCTTCAGTTCATGAATCTTCAGCTAATGTTGAGTTCACACACAAAGTCAAACAGGTTGATGACCCAATGATCGTTAATTGATTCGATCTCAACCTTTCTCTCAGTTATAGAAGATTCCCGTCACCTGCACTTTATCCATCAGTGCAAAACTAATCAGAGAGATCAACTTTCATTAACATGTCAGTGAATATGATGGTTATGAATCAGAGCTTATGTTATAAATATAAATGGCCGTGGATCATAGGAAGAAACACATTGCTGGTTGGTGAAGGGATTTGACCTGATGGCAAACAAACAAACAAACAAACAGACACACAAACACACAAACAAACAAACAAGCCAGCAGACGGGGGTGAAAACATAACCTCCTCAGCACCGAGCTAATGACAGTTGTGGTTTAAACCATCTGCTTTTGTTTTTATCCTGTGAGTCTTTTACGTGTGCTATTCTAACGGCCTCATTAATTACTTTAAATTCCACTTGAGAGCAAAACCTTCACGTCCGAGCTGCTGCTTCATTATCCTCAGTGATCTGTGATTGTGTTAAATTAAATGTGGTTGAGAGAAGTGGAGGAGGCTGCACCGTGTGTCTGAGGGAAACACACAACTTCACATGCTTGACATTTTAGTTAAATGTAGACACAGTGGGGAGACCTCCCCCCCGCTGTGTGTGTGTGTGTGTGTGTCTCTGGGTGTTTGTGTTTGTGTGTGTGTGCGTGTGTGTCTCTGGGTGTTTGTGTTTGTGTGTGTGTGCGTGTGTAGATGTGTGTAGACGTCTATGAATGTATCCCACTGTGATACAGTATATTCATGTCTTCTTTAATTCATCTCTCGGGTGTGATTATTCCCCACATGTTTATTCTTTCCTGTGTGTGTGTGTGTGTGTGTGTGTGTGTGTGTGTGTGTGTGTGTGTGTGTGTGAGTGTGTGTGTGTGTTTCAGAGCCATGCTGTGTCTCAGTGGAGTTTCCATTGTTAGATATTTAGATAATGGACCAGTAGAAAGTAATCACACACACACACAAACATCTGGTTAATTACCAGCAGGAAACCTCCCATCTGTTTGCTGTCAAAACTACAGGCATCACACACTTTCACACACCGTGCACACATGCCACACACACACACACACACACACACACACACACACACACACACACACACACACACACACAAACAAACACACACACACAGAAAGACAGAGAGAAGCAGAGAAATAACTTCTGTTATGACAGTTTCACAGCTTGAGTCTGGAGGTGAGAAAGTTTCATCACCGGTTCTCAGTTGAATATATTTTCACCAATCAGCAGCCAACTGTTTTTATATTTTATAATTTTATATATTTCCTGTTTCTTCTCTGTCAAACTTTAGAAACTTCTCATCACCTTCACCCCCCCTCTTCCTGGAACCCTCGAGCAGCCTCCACCTGGTTCACCTGGTTCCTCCACCTGGTTCCACCTGGTTCCACCTGGTTCCTCCATCTGGTTCACCTGGTTCCATCTGGTTCCTCCACCTGGTTCCACCTGGTTCCACCTGGTTCCTCCATCTGGTTCACCTGGTTCCATCTGGTTCCTCCACCTGGTTCCACCTGGTTCCACCTGGTTCCACCTGGTTCACCTGGGTCCTCCCCTTGGTTCCACCTGGTTCACCTGGTTCCTCCACCTGGTTCCACCTGGTTCCTCCACCTAGTTCCACCTGGTTCACCTGGTTCCTCCACCTGGTTCACCCTGGTTCCACCTGGTTCCTCCACCTGGTTCCTCCACCTGGTTCCTCCACCTGGTTCACCTGGTTCCTCCACATGGTTCTACCTGGTTCCACCTGGTCCCACCTGGTTCCTCCACATGGTTCACCCTGGTTCCACCTGGTTCCTCCACCTGGTTCCTCCACCTGGTTCACCTGGTTCCTCCACATGGTTCTACCTGGTTCCACCTGGTTCCACCTGGTTCCATCTGGTTCCTCCACCTGGTTCCACCTGGTTCCTCCACATGGTTCCACCTGGTTCCACCTGGTTCCTCCACCTGGTTCCACCTGGTTCCTCCACCTGGTTCCACCTGGTTCCTCCACCTAGTTCCACCTGGTTCACCTGGTTCCTCCTGGTTCCTCCACCTGGTTCCTCCACCTGGTTCACCTGGTTCCTCCACCTGGTTCCACCTGGTTCCACCTGGTTCCTCCACCTGGTTCACCTGGTTCCTCCACCTGGTTCCTCCACCTGGTTCCACCTGGTTCCTCCACCTGGTTCACCCGCTGCTCCACGTGTGCTGCAGGCGTCTGTGATCAATCGATGGGCCTCAGCCAAGTCCGGAGCAGATGTGTAGAAGGAGATGGGGAACGTGGCCACACCTGGATCCTCCGTGCTGAGGAGGTGGTTCCTGGTGTCTGCACTGATGAGGTTTAAATGAATGAACAAATAGACGCGTGTGAAATGGAGACAGATTAAAAAACAGACATTTGTTGCTTTGTCTCTTCTTCTGTCTTTGATTTCTGAACTGATTCTTCACATCACTGCTCTAGGAGCTCTACATGTTTGAGCTTGGTGGTGACTCAGTTATGAATCCAAGCAGAAGATGAAGTGGAGAACTTGAGGAGAGCTGTCCCACTGCTCAGTCGTCACTGGTGTAAACGAATGGTCATTGACATCATGCATTATTCAGCCTTTTCATCACAGTCTCACCATACGCCAATCACCCCCCCCCCCCCCCCCCCCACACACACACACACACACACATGGCCATACACTATTCATAACCCTAATGATTATTGACTTCTCATTTTTGCCTGTGACACAAAACTGTTTGGAAGTAATGAAGACGTCCTGCTGGGACATAAGACAGCTCCCATTTAAAAATAATGAGGCACAAATTAGAATGTGGAGGGAAAAGATGAAATGATGGAGGAAAACGAAACGAGTGGAAGAATGAGAAGTGAATAAATAAGAGAACCGAGGGATTCACCGCAGATAGAAGATTGAGAGAAGAGAGAGGAGGAATGACAGAGAGTGAAAGAGAAGAATGAGGCGAGTCAGAAAGAAAAGCATGAGGACACATTAATGAAATGAATAAACAATAATTAAGATGTTGACTTGATGGAAAAGGCTGAAAAACGAGTCGTTTCAAAATGTGACTCAAAAGAAAGTGATTCACATCTTCTCTGGTTCCAGATCCACTCACCTGATCTATCTTCTCTGGATCCCACAGGAATTACTCTACTTTTTACTCCTCTATATTTCCTCACGGCTATTTCACACACTCAGATTTTACACTCAGAACATATGTCTTCATAAAACGTGATGCAGTGTTATAATTAAAAACTTGTGAACCTATTTCAAATAGTTTAAAATCAGCCAGTAGAACATTGACCTGCAACCACTTTGATCTTACAGCTCCACTGTTTGATGATTTCTGGCTGAAAACCGGCCGATATGGAAATATGGAAATATGGTGGAAATGAACTGAGCACATTGACTCAATACAAGTGACTCTGTGGGTTCTTGTGGCTCCTCAGACCTCTCACCACCTCCTCCCACCTCCTCTCACCTCCTCCCACCTCCTCCCACCTCCTCTCACCTCCTCCCACCTCCTCCGTGTGGTGGAAATGAACTGAGCACATTGACTCAATACAAGTGACTCTGTGGGTTCTTGTGGCTCCTCAGACCTCTCACCACCTCCTCCCACCTCCTCTCACCTCCTCCCACCTCCTCCCACCTCCTCTCACCTCCTCCCACCTCCTCCGTGTGGTGGAAATGAACTGAGCACATTGACTCAATACAAGTGACTCTTTGGGTTCTTGTGGCTCCTCAGACCTCTCACCACCTCCTCCCACCTCCTCTCACCTCCTCCCACCTCCTCCCACCTCCTCCCACCTCCTCTCACCTCCTCCGTGTGGTGGAAATGAACTGAGCACATTGACTCAATACAAGTGACTCTGTGGGTTCTTGTGGCTCCTCAGACCTCTCACCACCTCCTCCCACCTCCTCTCACCTCCTCCCACCTCCTCTCACCTCCTCCCACCTCCTCCGTGTGGTGGAAATGAACTGAGCACATTGACTCAATACAAGTGACTCTTTGGGTTCTTGTGGCTCCTCAGACCTCTCACCACCTCCTCCCACCTCCTCTCACCTCCTCCCACCTCCTCCCACCTCCTCCCACCTCCTCTCACCTCCTCCGTGTGGTGGAAATGAACTGAGCACATTGACTCAATACAAGTGACTCTGTGGGTTCTTGTGGCTCCTCAGACCTCTCACCACCTCCTCCCACCTCCTCTCACCTCCTCCCACCTCCTCTCACCTCCTCCGTGTGGTGGAAATGAACTGAGCACATTGACTCAATACAAGTGACTCTGTGGGTTCTTGTGGCTCCTCAGACCTCTCACCACCTCCTCCCACCTCCTCCCACCTCCTCTCACCTCCTCCGTGTGGTGGAAATGAACTGAGCTGACTCAATACAAGTGACTCTTTGGGTTCTTGTGGCTCCTCAGACCTCTCACCACCTCCTCCCACCTCCTCCAACCTCCTCAGACCTCTCACCACCTCCTCCCACCTCCTCTCACCTCCTCCCAGCTCCTCTCACCTCCTCCGTGTGGTGGAAATGAACTGAGCACATTGACTCAATACAAGTGACTCTTTGGGTTCTTGTGGCTCCTCAGACCTCTCACCACCTCCTCCCACCTCCTCCCACCTCCTCCCACCTCCTCCCACCTCCTCTCACCTCCTCCGTGTGGTGGAAATGAACTGAGCTGACTCAATACAAGTGACTCTGTGGGTTCTTGGTGCAGTATTTTGCAGATCTGACTCTGAGTCTGTTCTGCAGAGCGCTTCAGTGAAATCCGTCCAATCAGAGCGGCCTCAGCAAACAGGCCTGAGCTGGATGGAGGTGGTTTTGTGACCAGTGGCTTCATCAGCTGAGAAAAGGTTTGATCTCTTCCTCCAAATATAAAAAACATATCACATCTATTTCTGCCTCGGATCCTGTGGAACACATTTAACCCTCTGCTGCTGCTGGATAGAGAATTATATAATTTTCACATTCACACTCATAAACATCGTGTCTTGATTCTGTCTTTGCCGTGTTTGTGTGCATTTCTTTGAGTGTAGTTTCATACTCTTTGTGTGTGTGTGAATGTGTGTATCTGCTCTGAATCTGCATGTTTATAAGTATGTGAGAATAGAACAGAGATAGAAAATCTTAGTCATTCAAATCCTCCGTCGTATTTGATACAGAATGAATCGCTGCTTTAATCCAACTTCTGACACACACACACACACAGACACACACATTGACACACACACTCTCTGGATCGTTAAGAAGAAAAACAAGATGAAGACTCATTGGATGCTGATTCGGCTCAATGGCACTGATGTGGAGTTCTGAGCCTGAAGCTGGTGATACTGGGAGTGATAATGATAATGATATGAAATCAATGGGCTCAACTGGAAAGTTCCCATCAAACTGACACACGCCAGTCTACAGAAGAATCAACGTGAGGGATCCAGAGACGACAAACTGAAACTGGATCAGATGGAACCTCGGTTTGGACATTTCAGTGTGAAGCCGTGTTCCTTCAGTCTCACCAGTGTTTCATGATCCAGTCTGAAAGTCTACTGGGAAATGTTCACACCTTTTCACCATGAAGAAGAATCTGGGAAGATGACAACACACTGAATCCTGAGGTTGTGTGTTGCTCTCAGAAAGACACAACAGGTTGAAAAGATGTGTCAACAGTGGCTCCTTCTTCTGCCCTTCCTCATTTCCATCCCTCACCACCTTCCTTCCTTCCTTCCTTCCTTCCTTCCTTCCTTCCTCGCTCCTAAATTCTATCATTCTCACCTTACTTCATGTTCCTTACCCATTAATCTCCCAACCTTTTATCTTCCTCTCCTTCCTCCTTCCTGAATCCCTCCCTCTCTCCTCTCTCCTCTCTCCTCTCTCCTCTCCCTCTCTCCACTGTCCTCTCTCCTCTCTCCTCTCTCCTCTCCCTCTCTCCACTGTCCTCTCTCCTCTCTCCTCTCTCCTCTCTCCTCTCTCCTCTCCCTCTCTCCTCTCCCTCTCTCCTCTCTCCTCTCTCCTCTCTCCTCTCCCTCTCTCCTCTCTCCTCTCTCCTCTCCCCTCTCTCCTCTCCCTCTCTCCTCTCTCCTCTCTCCTCTCCCCTCTCTCCTCTCTCCTCTCTCCTCTCTCCTCTCCCTCTCTCCCTCTCTCCTCTCTCCTCTCTCCTCTCTCCTCTCTCCTCTCTCCTCTCTCCTCTCTCCTCTCTCCTCTCTCCTCTCTCCTCTCTCCACTGTCCTTCCATCCTTTGTTGGATTCACTCATTATTATTCTGTGCACCACCAACTACCAGGCTGCTCCTCGTGGACAAAATGGCTGCCACACTGTGCGTTAATGTATGTGTGTGTGTGTGTCTGGTTCCACATGTGTGTAGTTGGCTGTTTGTGTGTGTGTGGCTGCAAATGATGTGAGAGAGAGAGAGAGAGAGGGAGTGTGTGTGTGTGTGTGTGTGTGTGTGTGTGTGTGTGGCATTGAGCGGCTGCAGCAGTTCCTCTTCTGTCGCTGGAGTCCATTAAGTCTCCGCCTTCTGTTCCCGGCATCTCTGTGTTTGAGGTTGTGTGTTATTTTATTCTTTTGTGAGTGTTCGGAGACAAATGCACTTTACCGGTGCACAGGTAGGAGGCCACTTGGATTGAAGGCTGCGTTTGTTTGCTGACGCATGTGTGTAAATGCACAAAGACAGGTGGCGTGTGTGTGTGTGTGTGTGTGTGTGTGTGTGTGTGTGGTCCCTCCTGTGCACTGAGATGTGTTTTATGAACTGACAAGTAGGTTTCATGCAGACTTTGGAGCCTCTGTTCCTTTTAAAATCACTTTCTGCACAAACAACCTGTTTTCTCTCCCCTCACATGGCGGTGATGTCAGCAGAGATTCTAGGTAATGATGAGTCATGTTTCCTGCTCTTTTCAATCTTAACATATTTACTGAATCAACTAATAAAGTGTCTGTTTGGTAAATTCATGTACAAAACAAGAGGGATCATCTTCACCCATCTACTGGTTCAATGGAAAGATGTAAACCCAGTTACTGGAAATATAATTAAATCAGGATCAGGTCTGATACCTCTGCAGAGGATGAGTGTGATGATGTCAGAGGCAGAGATAAGAAATCCATCCTGTTAACCTGGGGTCTGTGGAGAGGCTGTCATATTATGTTGAGCATAAATCTGCTTTAAAAATATACTTCATAACAATTGTTGTGCAATAGTACGTAAAAAGTGTTACCATAGAATGGTGTGCCTTTAGGCACTCAATAAATTTGGTTATCAAAATAAAATGTAAAACATTAATATTTAAAATATTAATATTAAATCATAACTTTAATTGGTTAAAGTTCTCGCGGGGCACCACCCTTCATAGAAGGGAAAAGATAGCCAATTTATTGATTAAGATCAGTCTCATTTAGATCTAGTTCAATTAGAAATCTCAATATTTTACCATTAAAGATTATATAATGAACAATGAAGGCTATGGAGTTCTTAACAGTGTAACAGTTGGCAAGATTCACTTATGCAATATTAATGACAGAACATTTGTGAAAGAAGAACATTTATTATGAACATAATAAAGTATAAAAACACAAATTACTAAACAATCAAACTAACTAACAAGGAGGTGTGTGAGTGTGTGTGTGTGTGAATGTAAATTAGCATGCTTTAAAAATGGTCCCTAAGATAAGACCCCCCCCCCCCCCCCTTCTTCTGAGGTTGCTTTATGGGGGTAGGTTTAATTAGGTGGAGACTATGCGTGTGTCTGTGTAGATGTTAATCAGATAATGCAAGAGTCAGAGAGACCTACAAAGGAGGCCTATGAAGGGCCTAACTAACAATTACTTTCAAATAACTTGTTGCCACAATATCACAGCATATATCAAACTTATAAACACACACTGATCAAATAAACAGTCTTGCTTAGCGTAGTATAATTATTAAGCCCAGATTATGTTACCAGTCCGAGGGAAAGGGGAAAAGAAGTTGCAGTCCAGTTGCAGTTCTGTGACGTCTCCTGGGTTGGTGGTCGTAGAGTTCTGCATTCGCGATTCTGTCGAGCCGTGTGCTCAGATGCTGGTTGAAGTTTTCCTGCAGGACATCGCGTCGCTACGAGGAGTTTTGTAGAGCTTGAAGGGCGAGGAGATTTCCTTGAGAGGGGTGAGCTGGGAGCTGCACCTCTGACCTCCGGTTGTGGGTTGGATAGAGAAGGAAGCTGGATCAGCCAGGCCCCCCCCCTTGGCGATGTAGGAGAGAGAGGCTGTAGCAGCCTTCCGCCCTCGGCGGGATGGAAGAAGAGAGAGACTTTAGGCAGACCTCTCCTTATATTGGCCCCGGTGACCTCACAGGTCTTGGACCAGAGTGACCAATAGGAGTGACCCCCCAGGTTCTTGACACCTTTGTGTGATATTGCCCCGGTCCCAGGACATGCAGCATCCTGTTACATCCTCTGGGAGACTGAGTTCCTTGACTGTCTTAAGACAAAGGGAACATGTGGCACTCTGGGAGACTGAGTTCACTCCAGAACATGCGGCTCCCTTGTTTCAAGTTTGACTGAAGGGAGGCCTGTGGTTTGCACAAAAACCATGTCCCAACACAATCCTTCATTGAAATGACTAAAATCAACTAGAGCTGTGTTATATATTCTGTTGATTTGTGTACTTATGTCATTCAAAAGGTTTAAACAATGTTCCAACCAGATAAATCACTAATTAAATAAATGAATTAGTGTGTGGAGGATCTGAAGCCGATTCCTCGTCTCTCTCAGTTCTCACAACATCCTGGAGCTGCGTCAGTTTGAAATCATGAGGCTGTTTTTGTCCAAACCATCTTTGAATGCTCTGGTGTTGTGTTGCTGTCTTTGTTTTAATGATTGACAGAGAGAATGAAACACAATTCCAATCATCACAAATTCATCGGGCGGGTCTGAGTTGTCAGCGTTTGACAGGAAGTCGAGAGCCTGCGAGGTCACGTCTGATCTTTGAACTCCACCGAACACACGTGATGGAAGCCTGGAACATTACTGCTTCCCGACTCCGTGTCAGAAACCTGTGTCAGCACTTTTCTTTACAGGCCCTGGATTTATGCCTGCTCGTTGCAGCTCTGAATTAGTCCATTAGATTCTTATTTGCAGTTCTGTTTTCCTGAAGTCTCTGAGAAAAGCAAACGAGCTCCATCAACGAGGCCGCTGTTCAAGCATGAATCCATTTCATCTTCCACAGCGGCCGCCTCACTTTACCTCATTATGCGTCACATCATGATTTATAAAGCGAGTGTGTGACCCGAGGTCCTGTGTGTGTGTGTGTGTGTGTGTGTGTGTGTGTGTGTGCACTGCTTCATCAGCATGTCCAGACCTACGCAGCAGATCAGAGGAGGTGTGTGAGACCTCCGAGGCCTTGACTGCCTGCACACGCACACACAAGCTGCTCAATGAACACGTGTGGAGACTCTGCAAGTCCAAACATTGTAGATTTCAGTTCCCTGGATGTGCCAGATTCTGTTTCATCAAGATCCATAAATTGTTCTCTGAAAAATGAAGGAACATTTTAAATAACGCCTGCATAAGATTTGATATAATCAAATTAGAGAAAGTTAAAGAAAGATGGAGGTAAACTCGTCACCACCTCTCAGACCCTCCAGCTGCTTTCGGCCTTCACTCAGTTTAATAACATGATTCATTGAGTCCCACTGAGGTGACGACAACACACACACACACACACACACACAAACACACACAACTGACTGTGCTTAAACCCTTGATTAGCTTTGTCTGCTTCTTGTTTGATTTCATTTATCTGATTTGACAAACACGTAGATGACACATGGATGTGTGTGTGTGTGTGTGTGAATCAGTTGATGCCTGCAGTCACTCAGTCCTCCCCGTGCATGTGTGTGTTTGTTTGTGTGTGTCCATGTGCAGCTTCTTCATTAAGTAATAACTTAACTAATATAAATCACAAAGTGCGACAGGTCGTCAGGTGAACTCCGCTCACAGAGCAGAGACTGAACACTGACACAGATTCTCTGGTCCCACTTCACAGTCTAGTTCAGAGACAGACCTTTGAAGGGCTCCACTGCCCTGAGGACACGTTGTGGTAAATTAGGTCCCAGTGGGATTGGAACCACCAACCCCTGCAGCAGCTCCGGTGGCGTCCTCCACCTGGAGGTGTGGGAGGAAGTGACTGAGCAGCAGTGAAAGGGTCAGTGAACCATCTGAAACCAGATACATTGCTTCAGACCATGTCAGTGTGTGTGTGCCTTTGTGTGAGTGTGTGTGTGTGTAGTTGGGTCAGTGATTGTGTGTGTGTAGTTTTTGTTGTAGGCCCATGGATTGGAAGATGGATTATTGATCCTGAACTCCAGAGAGAAGCTCCAAACCAAAAGCTCCATGTTGATTCAACCTGGAAACACACACAAACAAGCACACACAACCACACACACACTCAAACACTCAGTTGTGTCTCCATGACCTGTCGTAACAATAACATTTAATTATTTACATTCTGTTGACTGTCCTCACAGGGATAATAAGTCCTTATTATTGGACTGTGTAAACAGATTCAGTTCCTTTATTCATAGGTACTGTGTAGACCACACACACACACACACACACGCACACACACACACTCACACACATACACACAAACACACACACACACACACACAATCACAATAACACTGTTTCCATCTCATATTCATCTTCATCAGCAGAAATAAGACTCACTTACGACTCACAGAAATGATTAAAAACAGAATCCCCCCCCCCCCCCCCCCACACACACTTCCTCCTCATTCGTCTTTCACTTCCTGTCTCATTACCCCCCCGCCTCGGCTCACACATTCTCATATTCCCCCACCATTCCCCCCCCAGGAATTCCTTGTTGTTTTTCAATCTCTCACTTTGGATTTATTTGTTTTTTTTCCAGCCCCAGTCTTTCCCTTTGCCATTAATTCCTTCTTCCTCCTGTCAATCAGTCTTTCTTCCAGTCGTTGGTCTTCAGAGACTCTGATCCTTTCTTCTGATCAAATCATCTCCCTATCGATCATCCCTTCATCTCCCTCTTCCTCCTCAAAGACCTCTGGCAGCTAGCGGCAGCCGACAAAACTAAGTCTGGTTGTATCACAAACCTTTTACTCTTTATGTATAAATATAAACAACATCCAACACACATCCATGTGACGTCAAACATAGAGTCGACACTCTATGTTTGAAACGATTGATCAATTCACACACTAACAGACGTGTGACATCAGTGCTTCAGAGCCCATGTGACTCGTTCAGATGGAATGACACAGTCACCACGACAGATTTCACAAAAACACATTTGACAGCTTTAATTCAGAGGATTAAAATGTTTCCACAGAAAAGACCTGGTTCCAATCCTCTCTTCTAACACATATCTTAAAGGAGACATATTATACCAATTCATAATTTCATTTTGTGTTATTGCTTGATAAACCTCAAACTGTCCTTTGCTGCAGCTCCTCTTTTCAGCCTCTGTCTCTTTAAGGCGCACTAATAAAACCGAGTCTGCTCTGATTGGCCGGCTGGCTCACTCTGTTGTGATTGGTCAGCTGCTTCCAGCACACTTTACCTGGCTCCTGTAAGTGGGCGTGCCAGACTAGCCGTTAGGAGAGCGTAATGCTAAAGCGATATATTGTGTTGTTGTGTGACTTCAGGATGATGTGTAGTTATAAGTCGGACTGACGAGGCGCTTCAGGAGTTCACGTTCACACCGTGTGATGAAATCAGATATATCAGTTCAAATCTCCATCTTGTTCAGATGACACTCCCAGAAGTTGAAGTTGATCTGAGGAAATCCAAAGGACAAGTTCATCAGAGTCAAATTGTAGAAAATGGCACCAAAGCCAAAATGGCTTCCTGTTTGATCTAGCACAGGGGGGTCCAAACTACGGCCCGCGGGCCATCTGCGGCCCGCCATCCATTTTGAATTGGCCCGCATCAAAAAGAAAAAAAAAAAAATTAAAACAATTACGTTTAGAAACAATTTCTGAAACTAACAATTTAGTAGCACTTAAATGGCACTTACTTATAGCACTTTGTACTTTTGTGGTTCTGGACCCTCGATACATCAGCTAAATGAAATGTAATAGACTATGGCCCACATACTGGACACACACAACAGGAGACACACAGGCAATTTACTGTGTGGACGATTAATCAGGAGTTGTAAAGACTGTAATAATGAAATGCTCTCAGATGACCTTGGAGTCGCTGGCAAAGTGAGCAACAGTAACACAACATTAAACATCTGATTACTTCAGCAGCAACTCAGAGCGACAGTGTGTTTCATCTGGGGTAGAGCGACCTGCTCTTTAAATTACACTAATGTGACATCTCATGTGCGATGGCCTTATGGAGCCAGACAAGGAGGAAGCTAGCTCCAAGAAGACACACAACCACACACACACACACACACACACACACACACACACATATGAAGGCCTCTGAATGTCGAGGTGCATTATTTGAACAGTTTTTACTTGTCTTATCTTGTCTCTCTCTTTTCTGTTCTTTGTCTTTAAATATTCACTTTATTCAAATTTTCCGTCAGCTGTTTGAAACTTGCTGACTCATCTCCCTGCTCGGTTCTTAGTCTGATTCATGACGTCAGCAGATCACGGTAACACATCTACCATCACTTGTTCCTGGAATACAAATGTTAATGGAGTGTGATATAAACACACAAACAGACAAGGCCATAGTTCCCAAGGTCACCCACCAACCAGTCACACCTGTACACACAGACCAGCATGTGTTGTTGACCAATGACTGGTCCACTGGGAGAGCATGTGACCCCGTTTGTCTTTCTTTCCTTCTTCCTCTCTCTCTCTCTCTCCGTCTCTTTCTCTCTTCACCTCCCTCATTTACATACAGTCTGGATGCCTCACCCTCTCACTTTCAGGGCGGGGGGGCTGTCTTGAAGGCGGTGCGTGTCAGGCTCCACTAAGCGGCCTGTCACTGAGCAGCGCTCCCCTGTCACTGGGACTTACCGTGATGAATGAGAGGAGGCAGGGGGGAGGAAGAAGGACGAGTGGGGGGGGGGTGTTAGTCCAGCTGAAAAGACCAGGGAGGGACACACACGGATCAGAGAGAGAGAGAGAGTGAGAGAGAGAGAGAGAGAGAGACAGAGAGAGAGAGAGAGACTTTACTGCAACAGGATCGATGGAGGGATGATAGAAACTCGCGCGTTCATAAAAGTGTCCGAGCTCCACAAGGGGGCGCTGTGTGCAGACAACGGGCTTTTCTCTACATTCTTAATTAGTGAGGAAGCGATGGCACAAATGCAGAGATCAAGAATGTGAAGGAATGATAAGGAGGTTATGAACAGATACAAATGATCAGGATTAGAAACATGCACATGAAACTAGAGAGATTTTCATGAGTAGATTTTAATTTGTCCAAAAAGTCCATTTGCACAATGTCAAAGAAAGTGAAGAAGAAATTCCGTGTCCGTCCCTTTGTTGACTCGCGTGTGATCCTTCCACCGAGTTCATCCCCATGTAACACAATCAGTCTGAGAATTAACAACTCTCTGTACACAAGAGGAATTTCTGCTTCTGTTGTGCAATAGTACGTAAAAAGTGTTACCATAGAATGGTGTGCCTTTAGGCACTCAATAAATTTGGTTATCAAAATAAAATGTAAAACATTAATATTTAAAAATATTAATATTAAATCATAACTTTAATTGGTTAAAGTTCTCGCGGGGCACCACCCTTCATAGAAGGGAAAAGATAGCCAATTTATTGATTAAGATCAGTCTCATTTAGATCTAGTTCAATTAGAAATCTCAATATTTTACCATTAAAGATTATATAATGAACAATGAAGGTTTATGGAGTTCTTAACAGTGTAACAGTTGGCAAGATTCACTTATGCAATATTAATGACAGAACATTTGTGAAAGAAGAACATTTATTATGAACATAATAAAGTATAAAAACACAAATTACTAAACAATCAAACTAACTAACAAGGAGGTGTGTGTGTGTGTGTGAATGTAAATTAGCATGCTTTAAAAATGGTCCCTAAGATAAGAGCCCCCCCCCCCCTTCTTCTGAGGTTGCTTTATGGGGGTAGGTTTAATTAGGTGGAGACTATGCGTGTCTGTGTAGATGTTAATCAGATAATGCAAGAGTCAGAGAGACCTACAAAGGAGGCCTATGAAGGGCCTAACTAACAATTACTTTCAAATAACTTGTTACCACAATATCACAACACATATCAAACTTATAAACACACACCGATCAAATAAACAGTCTTGCTTAGCGTAGTATAATTATTAAGCCCAGATTATGTTACCAGTCCGAGGGAAAGGGGAAAAGAAGTTGCAGTCCAGTTGCAGTTCTGTGACGTCTCCTGGCTTTGTGGTCGTAGAGTTCTGCATTCGTGATTCTGTCGAGCCGTGTGCTCAGAGGCTGGTTGAAGTTCTCCTGCAGGACATCGCGTCGCTACGAGGAGTTTTGTAGAGCTTGAAGGGCGAGGAGACTTCCTTGAGAGGGGTGAGCTGGGAGCTGCACCTCTGACCTCCGGTTGTGGGTTGGATAGAGAGACACAGCCTTCCGCCCTCGGCGTGATGGAAGAAGAGAGAGATTTTAGGCAGACCTCTCCTTATATTGGCCCCGGTGACCTCACAGGTCTTGGACCAGAGTGACCAATAGGAGTGACCCCCCAGGTTCTTGACACCTTTGTGTGATATTGCCCAAATCCCAGGACATGCAGCATCCTGTTACATCCTCTGGGAGACTGAGTTCCTTGACTGTCTTAAGACAAAGGGAACATGTGGCACTCTGGGAGACTGAGTTCACTCCAGAACATGCGGCTCCCTTGTTTCAAGTTTGACTGAAGGGAGGCCTGGGGTTTGCACAAAAACCATGTCCCAACACTTCCAACTACAACAACACATCATCAAATGTGTTGAGCTGATATGTAGAAAGATGAAGAAGCATTCAGGACAAACATGTGACAACCTGTCCAGGCTTCATGTCCACCGTCTGTGTTTCCTGTCACCGTCTCCTGGATGAAGACGAGGAGGCACCGAGATGAAAAGCTCAGAACCGTGTGAGAAAGTCTTTGTTGTCGTGTTGTGCAGATCTAAGAATGTCAGGAGGTTTATTTCCTTTTCAACAGAAACGCACACACGGAGACTTTTGTCACCGGAGCTGTTTGGAGAAATCAAATGTTTGCTGTGGTTTCATCAGCCGCTGAAGCAGATCAACAATGTGGAGCTCAGATCACGATGATTCACTGGGGAACAAACTGGATATATGTATATATATATATATATATATATATTTAATAGTTTCATCACTATACTAACAAACATGACACTTTGGTTCAGAGTTTAAATTCAGTAAATTTAAATTCAGGAGTTTTTGAGCACAGCAGATTTGACTTGTTCCTTTTAACACTGAACCGTGGACGCCCTGCTTTCAAACACACTCGCACACAAGGACACACACACAAGGACACACACTCACAGTTACAATTAGCATCAGTGCCGTCTCATCAACGTCACGAAACGCGACTCGATGAAAACAGCTCATTCACACAACGGGCGGCTTGGAGTTAGCACTAAAACAGAGAAATGGTAATTAAAAGCTGAAATGAAAACAGACAATGGAGAAGATGAAGTTAATGAGTCTTCCACCGCTAAACCAATTCCATCGCCCCCCCCCCCCCCTCGCTCAGGACGCAAGGACGAACCCTGACACACTCAAGGACACTCATGTCTTCACATGCAGGCGAGCGCACACACACACACACACACACACACACACACACACACACACACACTTTTCATCCTGAGGTATTTGTACTCTATGTGTTTCGAGTTACAAACGTCGCTCACTCCGACTTCTCGGGACATTTCCCAGTTTCCTCTCATGGGCTCAGAATCAGGAGATGTCAGCTCTCGTCTGAACGGACCGTCGGGCTCAGTGGAGGGATCCACTCGATGGGAGGGGAAACATTATCAAACATATTTCAACATATGCACAGAATGTCTCGCTTTGTGATCCAGAAAAAAATTATCCTCTAAAACCATCGGTCGTCCTGCTGTGGACAGGAAGTGACATCCTTCTGCTGCGTGTTTTCTAACCCTAACCCTTTATTTTGTGAATGAGATCGACTAACACACACGCACACACACACACGCACACACACACACTTCTCACAGTAATAAACCTACTTCACAGAGAGCTAATTATAGCAGCTTTTAATTGCTTTCTGGCTTTAAAAGACTGACAATCTCTCTGTGTCTGCTCCACAGCTGCAACAATAAGGCAGAAATGTGCATTGTGTGTGTGTTTGTTTGTGTGTTTGTGTCACAATTACACCTCCTTTTCCTTCCTTTCATTTCCACCTCCCTTCCCCCCTTCTGATTCCTTTCTCTCTTTCTTTGGCCTCCTGCGTCCACCCCCCCAGTTTCCCTGCCCTCCTTTCATTCAGCTTTGATCAACTTTTCTCTGTCTCACTATTCCCTCTTTAAGTGTAACTGATATCTTTCCCTCCCTTCCCTGTCCTTCTTTCTCTTTCCATCTCTCTTTTCATCTATTTCTATCAGTCTCTCTCTCTCTCGCTCTGGGGACGGCAGGAAGACGCAGAGACATCTGGGCTGCTGGTGAACAGATGTGTGTCTTTGAATCAAAGGACGAGGAGACGTTCAGTCTGAGGAATATTTGTCCTCAGCATTTTGTCAACTCTGCTCATGAAAGAGAGAAATGTTGAACCCAAGCATGTGATCACATCGTCTGAGTCAAATCGGTTCAACTTGTAAAACACCAGGAAAATGTATTTCTCACATTATTTGAATAGTTTTTTTCTTCTCCATGTCAAGAAACATAATGACCTTATATCGTCAGCTTCTTAGCTGTAGCTGCATCGTTAGCCCATTAGCTCCGTCACACTGTGAATCCAGGGTCAGATCCTGAGGAGGAGGATCCACCTGTTGGGTCCTTGATGCTCAGGAATCGAACAACGGACTTCCTGTGGCGCTGTGACGCGACCACTCCTCAATCCCGTGGTCATCATCAGTTTGACTGGTTGTCATGGCAACAAAGATGTTCAATCTAGATGATGTTTTATTATCAGAGCAAAACGAATCCTTCTCGTCCAAAATAGAGTTTATTCCCCAATGGATTCGATTACTGCTGCTGGACCGATTGAACCCCCCCCCCCCTCCAAAAGATAAACCACACTGCACTGAAGCACTGTAACATTAAAGGATTTTAATTAGAAAGCTTTTAGTCTGAAGAGGACAGGCTTGGGACCAAATTAAAATTAATTAGTTTTGGAAAAAATGGCCCAGTAGTCTAGAAAATGGTTGTGTTTTATTAATGTCTCTCGTTGGCTGTTTGTGATCCAGATTCGGTTGACCTCTGTGATGCTGCTACATTAAACTGCTAAGTGGTCTGGAAACATGGCCGCTCTTCAACAAGCTGTGATCTAAACCAGAACGCACTCGCGTTGTGTGACATCACTGCTCCTCTGATGCAGAAACACAGGCGACTGCCAACGTTTGATAAATCCTGTGGGACGGAAACTGTGTTGTGACACATTTACCACAAACTGAGATAAAGAGCTTGATTAACATACAGAATACCTGCTTTGTACACAGGGAATTTAACATGGGCCTATTATCACATTTTAGAGAGAGCGAGAGAGAGAGAGCGAGAGAACGAGGGAGCGAGAGCAAGGGAGCGAGAGAGCGAGAGAGCATGAGAGAGAGAGAGAGATAGAGAGAGTGAGAGCGAGGGAGGGAGCGAGAGAGAGAGGAGAGAGAGAGAGAGAGATAGAGAGAGCGAGAGCGAGGGAGGGAGCGAGAGAGAGAGGAGAGAGGAGAGGAGAGAGAGAGGAGAGAGAGAGATAGAGGGAGCGAGAGAAAGATAGCGAGACAGCAAGAGGGAGAGGAGAGAGCGAGAGCGAGAGTGCAAGGGTGCGAGAGAGAGAGCGAGAGAGCAAGAGAGAGCAAGAGAGAGAGGGGAGAGAGAGAGAGAGAGAGAGAGAGCAAGAGAGAGAGGGGAGAGAGAGAGAGGAGAGAGAGATAGAGAGAGCGAGAGCGAGGGAGCGAGAGCGAGAGTGAGAGCGATAGAGCAAGAGAGAGCAAGAGAGAGAGGGGAGAGAGAGAGAGGAGAGAGAGAGAGAGCAAGAGAGAGAGGGGAGAGAGAGAGAGGAGATTGAGATAGAGAGAGCGAGAGAGAGAGCGAGAGAGAGAGCGATAGAGCAAGAGAGAGAGGGGAGAGAGAGAGAGGAGAGAGAGAGAGCAAGAGAGAGAGGGGAGAGAGAGAGAGGAGAGAGAGAGAGCGAGAGCGAGAGCGAGAGAGCTTATGCAGAGAAATGGCAGAAACAGCGAGAGGGAGGGACTGAGCCTCAACAGGACGACACTGACACACAGAGGGAGGTGCACACACACACACACACACACACACATTGTACACACAGATTTAGATTCTTGTTCAGAGATTTAAAAAAACTGGGTTTGACAATAATTACAAAGCCGACGGAACACAGTGCGACACGTCTGCGGCATTTTCAAATGTCAGTGCAGCTGTGGGCTTGATTGACAGGCACCCTGACGTGGCATTTTCACTTTACGACATTATTCAGCACGAAAGCGACAAGAGCAGCCGCTTCTTCTTCCAACTCCAGAACACAGGGAATCATTATAGAGCAGGAGCGTCCGACTCTGCTTCTTGCAGCAAAGCGACCTTGAATCGCTT
>NW_026519173.1:0-17507 GCF_947347685.1 Pleuronectes platessa
GGGACACAGAGAGAAAGTGTTTCAGGAATAGAATCAGCACATCACAACACCCCCGACCCTGCAGACCTGTGGTTGTGTTCCACCTCGCACCTGCGTCGTCAGTTCTCCCAACACACACACACACACACACACACACACACACACACACACGCACACACACACACGCACACACACACACACACACACACACAAAAGGCAGAGAGAAGTCAGGCGTCAGTGGATTATTTGACCCGTGTTAGAGTCTCGTCTTTCCTCAATCAGGAGCTGGTTTCACTTTCTAAACAAGTTTGAATCCATCCTAACGTTTCGTGAACTTCTAGAAGAAGTTTTGCTGAAGAGGCTTTTTGCAGTTTGACCCGTCTGAACCGTCGCTCTGTGTTATTTCTCCCCTTTGGAGAAGAAGCATTCAACCAGGTTTCCTTGTTGTGTTGCGGTTGAAAGTATAAACGATGCAGCGAGGACAGGAACATGACTCTGCAGGGGGGAGGGGAGGGGGGGGGGGGGGTCTGAGTGATGTTTGGGATAACATTCTGTCCTCGCTGCAAACACAGTGGGATGATATTTCAGTTTCAGGGTGTGTGAAGGCAGCAGGGGACCAATGGGAGTGTTTCCAAACTGTAACTGTGCTAAACATCACTCATTCAGACCGACGGCTCCAAACCACAGATCATTATGAATCTGGGCCACGTTTAAACACGACGGAGCGTCGGTGAAGATAAAGTGAATCTCAGATGAACCACACGAGCCAATTCATCCAACTCATTCCTCCCTGTTGAGCTCCGGAGCAGTTTGCAGGCAGCTGCTGTGGAGCTTCCTTCTGAAGGTGTGTGCTGCTCCGGCTCCTGTGATGGTCGCCCTGAGGCCTCGGAGCGAGAGGAGCTTCATGAAAACACATAAATCACAAACATCTCAGGACGAATCGAGCAGCTTCGCCACAGGCGGAGATTTGGTTCCTCAATAAACTGGAAACCAGGAAAGTATGAGTGTGAAAGTAACTTCTGTGGTAACTCGTACTTAACTCTTCCAATTCTGCCAGTGTTTGTATTTTCACGTCCGACAAGGTGGAATCTGTGGATTAATGTAAAACGTTATTATTACCTACGATCCTGTCCATTTCTTTGCTTTCTGCTGCAAAGAAACTACATTTTCTAAATATGATGGTTTTTAATCTTAGATGGATTTGAACAGAACCCAGGATCCGCCTGCAGGTCGTCTCTGATCAGAGGGTTAGAGAGAGAGAGAGAGGGTCAGGAAGAAAGAGAGAGAGACATGGGGGGGGGGGGGGGGGGGGGGAGGTAGAGAGAGAGAAGGCAGCTCCCTCATTGAAGCAGCAGGACGTTGAACTCGAGGTCAGTTGTTGAGTTTTACGTGGTTTCAGCTTTGGACAGAAACTAAACTATTACTTTGCAGAACTGTTTCATCTCTACAGTCGTTTCTGCCGGTTCACACGTTCAGGATAAACGTTTTAGAAAGTTGAATTCATTCCTCTTCAAACTTCTTTCTCCTCCGTTACCAACTGCCTCCTGGAACCAGGAAGGTTCTCTGCTGCCTCCTGACTCCAGACCAGTGTTTGGGAGTTTGTCTGAGGGCGGCTGCAGAGACGTGTTTGGATCCTTCATCGTAAACGCTGTCAGTTTCAGTTTGTCTCGTTGATTCTGCTCATGCAGACGTGTAGGTGTTCGGCTGCAGCTTCATTTGAATAGACTCCCACGTGCTGCCGCCCTGAGCTGTTTATCTCACCCCACCCCCCGTCCCCGTCCCCGTTCTAAACAGATCATGAAGGAGAAAAGTCTCCTGCAGGGGCCTTCCATTCAATCAGGGAGATGTACAAGGTGGAGCCGAGTACCTGGAGGAGGAGGAAACGTTCGAGTCTCTGGAGGAACAAGAGAAACATGTGGAAGTTATAACTGGTTTTCAACAGCTTGGATCTTTAAGTGGATTCTATTCTCTGTCCCCCAGACAACAGCCGGGCTCGTTGGTGTGTTCATGGTCAACTGGGCTCCTCCAATAAGAGACCAATGAACGTCAAGGACCAAATCTGATAACTGGTTATTGTCTGATGTGATGTGAACGAATGAACAGAGGAATGAACAGAGGAATGAATGAATATTGCATGTTCCAAAACAGCTCGTTATCAGGGGAGATGCTGCTCCACTTTCACCATCTCATCTAATGGAGACACGACTCGCTGTGTTTAGTGTGTGTGTGCATGCATGAGTGGGTACGTGCGTGTTTCTGTGTGTGTGTGTGTGTGTGTGTGCATGCATGTATTAGTGAAAGGGAGAAGAGAGAGAGAGAGAGATGAGAGAGAGAGAGAGAGAGAGAGAGAGAGAGAGAGAGAGAGAGAGAGAGGAGGTGGGGGGAGGTTGTGCTGAGCTCATCTCACCAGTAAGAATCAATTTGGTTGAGAAGGAAACGAGGTTACTTAGTCTGTAATCACACCAGCACCTATGGGACGGACTCTCTCACACACACACACACACACACACACACAGACACACACACACACACACACACTCTCTCTCTCTCTTCAGGGATGCTAATGGCTGCACTGCTCACCTCTTCCTGTCTCTGAGCTGCGAGTTACTGACTTGTTTCTGATCCCGAGCAGGAAAAATGCATAAACATGAATTGAACTCACCAGATGAACATGAGAATTCATTGTTACTGAACAGAAACTGAATAATGGAACACGAGCGTTCAACATGTGAACCTGTTACAGCAGCATCATGGTGAGAAGATTAAAAAAGGTCATGTAGATGGAATTTATTCATGAACGTCTTGTCTAAAGCTGCAGAACTGTTATATTCATATTAGATCCAACATATATAAATGAAATAAATGGAAATGCACAATGCGTCTCCAATTCCTCATGTTGTAAAACAATGAAGCTGTCAATCATGAGGATTCAGCCTGTTTTTATTCATTATATAACTAAAAATCCCAAACGTCCCTAAATTCCCTGAAGATTCATGAATTATTCACTTGGAAAATTGTGAAAATGTAAAAAAGAAATGAAAACTTCCTGGATCTGCACCAAATATTAATGGATTCTTCTCTGACCACATCTTTCTCACCAAGTTTCATGATGATCCCATCAAGTTGTTTTGGGGTGAATCCTGCAGAGGGAAACATGACTCATCAACTTTGAGGTAATAACTAGTGTCTGCTGATTTCCACGTCACGGCTGAACACCATTTCAGTCATTTACCCTTGAGGCTCGAGCAGGTTTTGTTTTTGTCATTTTGAAATCTTCATCTCTCTCCACTCATGTGTGACATGTTGCAGAATCAATTAAATTAAATTAAATATCTAGAGGACAGAGACAGATCTTAGTTTTAGACTCGTTTAGAGCTGGATCCTGTTTGTAATGCTGCAGCCGGCTCAGTGGTCGTTTTCCTAGAAATATAAGAGTTCAAGTCCAATTTTACATTTTATAACATTCCCTTCACATAATGAATTATCTTTAGGACAACTCCAGATAATATATGAGCTGGATTTCCATTTCCTGAACCTGTTTAAAAAAGCAGATATTCAAGATTCAAGAATTTATTATCAAATGCATATTCTAACCGTGGTAAAGAACATTGCTTTACTTTATATTATATCACATCGGATCGATTTAACATGTTTTTTAAGACAGAAATAAAACAAATTAATAACAATATATTCGATTATAAATCTCTTAAAATATATTGTAGTGCTAAAATATGTAGGCAAGTGAGTCAGGCATTAAAAACATTTTATTTGTCAGTGCCCTCTGGTGGACAAAATATGTAATGTTTACACTTTGTTACAATTCCTCATTATTTATTTTACCATTAAGCACACTGTGCAATATTCACGTTATTTATCATACTCTCTCTATATAAGTCACGTTACTGCTACTGTGAGCATCTTGCATCTTAAATATGAATAACAGCATCATTTGATTTGAGCCTGTCGTGGTCCTGGTGAAGGAAATTCTAAATGTACCAGCAGCAGCAGAATCAGAGCAAGAGGAAAATACTGCAAACATATTGACTGTACTAGCAGCAGATCCTCTTTACTACATCTTTTTACTTTGCCTCACACCTGTGGAGTGATTTCCTGCTGATGCACTGATGCAGATTCTTCCTCCTCCATCGCTCCCTCTCACACCTGCACAGCATCGAACCTGCAGCCGCTCTGCACCTGCACACGTGCTTTTACTGTCGTTACATGATCACACATTCAGTTCAGCTCCGATCACCTGGAAGCTCAGTGACTGGGACTTCAACACCTGCTATTTAAAGCAAATCCTTCAATCACTTCACACTTGGAGCAGAAAAAGCTGCTTTTAGACTAATGTCCCCCTTCGCCTCACATCACATCATTTATAAGTACAACCTGACAGCTTATCATTATGTTTCCTCTGGACCTTTGATTAACACTGACCCTGTAGAGCTCAGATGGAGCTTTGGAGGAATATTGTTTCAGGCAGAACGGACTCCGACAGGAAATCATCATCGTTGTGAAGTGAAGTTTCCAGTTTTTTGCACGTTCAGAGTTTAGTTTCACTTGAACTAAACTTTAAAGCGGCACCATGTTCAGCTGTTACTGAGGAACAGCGCCCCCTGCAGCCACATGTGGTGATTTCACTTGTGGTCCTGAGCTGTCGAGTGGTTCTCATGTTATAAAACCTTCTGTTCAGACGCAGACTCTGGTCGAGTTGCGTCATCAACATCATTAAAATATCTCTGGATGTTCTGCATCTTGTTCTCAGCCTCCGGACAAACGGAGGAGACGTGCACACATTAAATAAAATGATGTTTACAACAAGCTTCTTCATCGTGTGGATTTCTAACGAGACTCTGTGCAGCTGAGTGAGAAACAGTGTGTTATCTCCACGACCACAGGAATGTGATGGAAACAGAAGAATGACAGAGAAGAAGAGGAGGAGGAGGAGGAGAGAGAGAAAGACAGAGAGAGAGAGAGAATGTTATGTAACACATATCTTTATGAGCTTTATAAAAGAGGAGCAGAGGAAAACGTCTATATCAGATACAATATCACAAAAGATATAGAATAACAGATACTTTTCAGAATCTACAAGGACACCTACAAGGAATTTGCTCTGGTAATTGGTGCATACAATGCACATAGAAACATAAAAACACAATAAATACAGCACACATAAGAGAAGCAATAATAATAGAAAAAAAAAGTATATATTTACTCACTATTTACTTCTTATTTACTCACTTTTTCTAATATTTACACTTTTTCTAATATTTACACAAACATTTATTTAGACATAAACATATCTAAATAAAAGATTTAAAAGATAAAAGATATAAAAAGTGAAGTAAAAAGTGAAATGCAAAATGCAACACGTCTCTGTGAGGATCAGTGAACATTTAACAAACAGGCCGGAGAACAAGTGGATTCCACTGCAGCTGGTTCCTGTGAATGTTTCACATATTTATCTGTAAATTCATGCTCATCATAATCTGAGAATCCTTTTAGAGCCAATAAACCTCTGTGTCTGGTGTGTGTGTGTGTGTGTGTGTGTGTGTGTGTGTGTGTGTGTGTGGTTGTGTGTGTGTGTGTGTGTCGCCCCACTGGAACCTAAACTGAGCTGCAGAAGAACATTTGGTCTCAGATGTAAAACTAATGGGCCTCAGGAGAGTTTATCCTTCAGCCTCAGGTCTGATGTGTTTGAGTTTCACACTCATTTGAGTGGAACATCTATTTATTTGAGGATTTCTGTCGTTTATAAATGTGAATTATTCATTTATCCAAACAGGCAAAAAAATATTTGAGTCCAGAAGTTTAGTTTTAGTTTTATTTGTGATGAAATACAATTAACAAAGAGTTGTATAATAAATCATATTAGAGGCAGATTTACATGATTGAACAAAGAAGTGTGACCTTTGTAATTGTCGTGTTTGTGATGTAACTGTTGCTCTCAGGGGTTCGAGGCTGAAACCCACGAAGCAGCTGCAGCAAAACATCATTTAATATTGATCAGGAGCAGATGAAAAGCTACTGGACGTCTTCATCAGGTTTTTATTATTCATGAGCCCTGATGTGGAGGCTGAGTTCACCTGGAGGCTCAGAGAATTACACTGCTCCATTCTATATACATACAGGGAGGTGAGGGTGAGGGTGAAAGCCAGTGCACGTTCACATGTATGATCTGTAAATTAAGATGGTTAGGGTTCATTTCCAACTGTCCAGAAATGAAGCCAAAATATTCCCAATCAAACGCGGCCATCTTGAATATTTGGAGCCGGAGTCGGAGTGATCACAGGATGCAGCTGAAGCTTTGTATCTTGCCCAAGGACACTTCGGCATGTGGAACAGGAAAGACATCATCAAGCCGTCGACCTTCTGGTTAGAAGACGACCGCTCTCACCCCTGAGCCACAGTCCCCCCCCCCAAAGAAAACAATTTATTTGATATTCATGTGACTTTTTAATTGGGCCCATGTCCCATCCACTGACATGGAGGAGGTGGGACTTATAACCTAAACTAAACCTAAACAAGACACTTTTGTCTTTGACTAAAAGTAGAATGTCAGACTTCTGGAAGTTTAAAAATGACAGTAAACCAAAACTAATGCAAAAGTTGATGCAGTAAAAAGCTGAAATCAAATAAGACCCCATGATTTATAATTTTAAACTTTATAATATTTTTAATACTGAAAATACAAGATACAAGTTTGGCTGCTGTTTATTTTACCAGGCTCGCCCTATCCTCTATCTCCATCTAGTGGAGGCAAACTGTAAGTACTCAACCAGGCATGAGCAAACTCATTATTTAAATTTAAATTTTAAATATATAGTATTTAGCCGTGAAAATAAGCTGCATTTAATAGTTAATATTTCCAGTGACGACAGCAAAACTGGGTGACAATGATCTCTGAGTCACATGGCGAAGACGGTTCAGGGTTCGATTCCTGAACCTACAGGACTCAGATCCTTTGAGCCCATGAGCATCGAGCTTCTGAACAAACTGTGGAATAAAGAAACCTGTGTCTGAGGAAAGTGAAGATTCAAACACGTGGAAACAAATTAAACCAAAACCAGCTCTTCACATTTACATCGTTTTTATTGTAAAGGTGGTTTCTTACAAAATAGTCACATGATACAGAAGCAAAGAAACAAAAGAAAGAGGAGAAGTGAAAAATGAGAGAATGAAAGAAAAACATCTACAGAGAATCTTCCTGATGAAACAAACTACGATATAATCTGATGAGTTTTCATGATAAAAACAGATTCAACAGATCCTGATTGTGAACGTGAGTAAAAACAAAACAACACATGAACGTGATGTTTGCACCAAGGCCCCGGTCACAGTCGTCTGTACTAATCTGCCCCACAGACACATTATGGTCTGTTGGTGCTAGATACAGTCACGTCTCTGATTCACAACATCTACAACCGACTAACTGAAAAATAATCTGTTTTCATTCCACACATGCTAACGTAAGATCTTCTATCGCAGGTTTAATGCTACATCAGCTGAAACCACAGAGACACAGCAGCACAGGATATAAAGACTAAGTTCAACAGTATAAAACATCTCCATTTAAATGTGTCCGTTTAATTAGGGAAAGAGTTTTTTTTCCCGTAAATTACATACAAGTGTCATTTATAAGTGTTGGTTAGATAGTAGATATACAGTACATCCATAAGACTGAGGAGACACCGGGGTCTGGGTCCTGCAGAAAAGATAAAGACGAGGAGGAAGAATCCAAATGTTCTGTTTGGTTTGGTTTCATTTGTCTTTGAAATTACTAACCAGGAATGTTTTTTATTTGTTTCTTCTGGAAACTCTTGAACTACATGAGTTTTAAAACTAAATTTAAAACAAACAAGCTGATCCAGTTGCTAAGGAGCTAAAAGAGACTGCTCATATTCAGGTTCTTTTTAATTAGAGTTAAAAGGTTTACTTGCTCTAATCTCTGGGCCTTTTTTAACTTTGCAGAACTTTTAGATTCACTAAAAACCTTGTGAACACACGTGAATCAAGAGAAACTGAATAAAAACATCAGTACATTTTAAAAACCTAAAGTTCCTGTGACAACATGAGCAGAGTTTGATGTGATTCTCAGGAAAACCTCGGATTGAGCCTCTATCAGTTCCTGTGAGTCAAAATGAAAAGTGAAAATCACTGAAGTGGATTTTTTCTGGTTCAGATGGTTTTAGTTTTTTTTTTGCAGGACTCAGACTCGAGTCTCTCGTTCTCCTGTCGTGGTCTAAAGTAAAAAGCCCTGTTCACTAACTGTCTACAATGGCTTCACTAAACAGCATCCTCCTCTTCTCTGTCTTCACCTCCTCCCTCACACTCCTTATCCCCCCCCCCCCCCATATCACCATCATCAGATCTAGAGTATTCAACTCCTCTGTGAGCTCAGTAGTGCCCCCTAGCAGGGATGAACGTTACAGGCCCGGATCTCCTTCCGGTCCTTACAGCTGGACACCACAGCGCCCTTTGTTCTTTTCTTTGCCATCATGAAATGCTCCTGGACCCCCCCTCCGCACGGTTTGGAACAGTCCGACCAGCTGGTCCACGGCTGCATCCGGCAACCTGTGGGAACAGTGGGAACACGAAGGGAAGGGAGTTGATGCTGTTCGACCGGAGACAGATCTGAAAGCTTCTTTTCTGAGAACCAAGAAGAACGACTCATTGTTCCTCTGTCTTATTGGCCGAGGATCGACCTTCACGTCGTCCTGGACTGAACCAAGTCAAAGCTTTGATTTGACTGTAGAGATTAAAGTGCAGCTCAGGCCACAAAGTTCTGTCTGACTTATATTAGAAAAACGTGGGAACCGGCTGATTCTCACTGGTCACATAAAAAGGATTTAAGAGTTGTTTAAACACTCACCTGGCTGCTCCTCCAGTGCTGCTTCTCTACCCTGTTTCCCCCGTCTCCTCCTCTGTCCTCCTCCTCCACCTCCACCTCCTCCACCTCCTCCACCTCTCTCCTCCTTCGTTTTTTTTGTCCGGCACTTCCTGATCTTGCACTTCTTCCTCTGGATGCTCTCGGGACAGGCGCTGCCTCCGAACTGCGGCTCCAGTTTGACCATGCGGGTTCGGATGGTGTGACCTTTACCACAGGACTTGTTGCACTCGGACCACTCGGACCAGTCGGAGAGCATGCAGTCCTGGGCTGGAGGGGGGGGGGTGGGGGGGGGAGAGGGAGGAAGTGTCATAACATCAACAGCAAACAACTGAAATTCACTTCAACACAACGACAAGGAGTTTCACTCACGACACTCGGGCAACATGCACTTGTCCGTCTGCTCCAGCTCCTCCGTGCACTCTGCAGGATCAGACTTCATCATCCTCTGACGGGTTCGGACGCCTCGGCCACACGTCACACTGCAGCCGCTCCAGTCCGACCAGGGGGACATCATGCACGGGATGGCGTCTGCACAAACACACACACACACACACACACACAAACACACACACAAGTTACACATCTGTGAAACATGTAACTATCTAAATGGACGCATGAATAAAGTGTCTCTGACTCACGGCACTCTGGCATCATGCACTTCTCCACCTCGGCCACCTCGGTTTTACACATGGATCCGTCTATCGGAGGCATCTTCACCATGCGCTCACGTCTCCTCATGCCGATCCCACAGGTGGCGCTGCAGGGGTCCCACTCCGCCCACTCGGTCACCACACAGCTGCTGGGAGCTGTGGGAGAAACAGTTAGTGTGAATTTAGACTTCAAACGTCAAGGAAAATGATAAAACAATGATGTGATAACATTTTAAATCCAAAAGGTCAAAGGCCAACTTCACAAAAACACTTTTCTAGTCATTATAAATGTCAAAATATTGTAAAAACTGTATTTATTTTATACTTGGTGACCTGCAGTTATACATATTCTAATATCTCCCCCAGGCCATAACACTTTTAAACTCCTCTCTGTGACATATTAGCATATTTGCACTATTGTTTTATTTTCTTCTCAGCTGTTTATTTATATATTTATATATATATATACTTGATATTCTATTTTATTCTATTTTATACTATTTCTATTTTATTTTATAGGTTGTAATTACTTGAGCATTGCTAGAAGAGAGCCTGAGACTCAAGCATTTCACTGCCAGCGACTGCTTAATGTTATTGTTGTGCATTTGACAATAAAAAATCTTGAATCTTGAATCTATCTCAGATCTAACCAAAACTAACTGTAACTGGTACATTACACAGTTTGGATAAAAATGTCAAAGCTAATTAAAAAATCCAGGGTTATTTCGAAAACTGCAGATTCCTTGGAGTTTGTCTCTGTTTGCTTTTAAATTAAATAAAAACACAAATCCATGCATGGCCCCAGCAGCGCAGCATCCACCAGGACTCACAGCATTCATCGTTGACCACGCACTTGTCCGTCTCCTCGGTGTGGAGCTGGCAGAGCGAGCCGTCCTCTGGATACTGTTTGACGTATCGCTCTCTGGACCTCATCCCCATCCCACAGGACACGCTGCAGGCCGACCAGCTGATCCACTCAGACATCATGCACGTGGACGGCTCTGTCCACCAGGAGAGGACAGAGGCAGGACATCAGCAACAGGTACCAGGGGAGGGACATCTCAAGATTTTACATTTTAAACTCTAATTTCCCTTTGAAACAACAGCACATCAAACCAGAGACTTTAGTCAGCAGCCGAGATGATTGACAGGAGTCTCTGAACCCACCTCAGACCTGCTCCCTTCACCCTGAACTCTCTCCAGCACCTTCCTCTCCTCACTCATCTCAAAGTGGAAGGTGCCATTTTACTGCCTCAGCTGTCTCTTAATAAGTCAAGCAGCCGCGGGGGACGGTTGTCTTCACAGCGTGAGCCCGGGGGAGGTAGAGTCAATATGTGTGACCCGGCTGTGTATCAGCTGCAGCTTCTCCTAACAAGGTCCACAAAGTCTTTTATCACTTTTAACCAGCGCAGGGCTTCGAGATCTCTCTGTTCACTTAGTGTGACTGTGTGAGTCCTTAGTGTGACTGTGTGAGTCCTTAGTCTGACTGTGTGAGTCTAACGTCTTCTGAGGGGAAATCCATAACAACAAGATTCAAGTTTTAAAAACTAAAAAATGTCCAATCAATGTCCAGAACCAGCTTTTTCCTTCCTTGTCAGTTTTAATCCTAAGGGCCACTTCACACCCGAGGGGGATTTTCAACTCTTCACTGGACACCACAGACAAATTCAACCCATCTATAAACTTATAATCTTCAGGACACACTCACTCACAGACACACTTGAAGGTTGAGGGAAACTATTTCACAGTGTCGATTGAAATCTCACAGAAACTCGTGAGATTCTTCTTATTCATCTTCTTCTTTGACGTTTTTCGGCAAAATACTTATAGGTGCATTACCGCCACCTTCTCTGCACCCATTGGACGACACGAGCTGTCAATCACACGGTATCCACGCCTCAATGTAAACAGTGCTTTATGGTCTATTTGACTATGATTGGATCATAATTCACAAAATGAGCATCGGCTGTATTGAAGAAGACGAGAAGAAACTGGAGATTGAGACATAAACTCCTGAGGTAAATGTTTACTGACGTTATAAAAGAGAGAAGTAGTTTCCCACAGACACTGACTCCTGGTCTCAGAGACTTTCTCTCTCCGTGTGGACGAGGAGGAGTAAACGCAGGAGGAGTAAACGCAGGAGGAGTAAACACAGGAGAAGCAGTGATCTGTGTGAAAAAATAAAACGCAGCCGAGAGGATGTAACTGAAGAGCCTCGGAGCCTCGGAGCCTCGGAGCGGAAAGTCCATTAGCAGTGAGAAGAGGATGCTTTCAAAGAACACACTTTGAAAAGAAAACACTTGACTCTCCTGACACCCCCCCCCCCACCCCCTCCACCGCCCACCAGGAGCAGCGGTGCTCACCGGCTGTGGCCTAATGAAGCCAAACTAAGTGAATCATTAATAAAAGACACAGGTATCTATCTGGAGCCGGGACGAGGTCTCCAGAGAGACAGAGTGTTTCCCAGGAATATTAATCATCTCTCGGCCTCGGCCCCCCCCCCCCCCCCCGATCGGCCGCAGCGTGAACTCCACAATTATCAATCCCCCCCGCCGCACGCTAACGGAGCGCTAAATGAAAACAAAGGAGAGGAGCTCGGGAACAAGAAGCTATCTGTGTAGCTGTCGGATAATCGATAAGAGGAGCGGGAGTGAGTGGAGTGTGTGTGTGTGTTTGTGTGAGTGTGTATCTGTGTGTGTGTGTGTGTTTGTGTGTGAGCGGCTCCAGCTCCACTCGTCTGACTGGTCGACCTCCTGAGAGCGAGGGAAGAGGAGGAAGGAGGAAGAAGACAGACGTGGACTCTGCTGCCGCTCAGCATTTGTTCCAAACTGACAACTTCACTGTAAATTGGACGAAAGCAAACTCCTGGGGTTGTGTGTGTGTGTGTGTGTGTGTGTGTGTGTGTGTGTGTGTGTTGTGGGATCAGCGGGTGCTTGTTGCTCGCAGTAAAAGAGCATGAAATTGACGACTTTGATGGAAACCAGAAAGAAAAGTTTCTCCTTTGACGAGAAACAGGAAAGAAGTTGTTGCCAATTAGGTAAAAAAATCATTAAATTATTAAAAATGTTTGTGTTGTTACTTTATCTCCGTGTCCTGATCAGGATTCTGACACAATCCTCCTGTTGTTCCCATTAACACAACTCTGTACACAATCCTCCTGTTGTTCCCATTAACACAACTCTGTACACACGTTGCGTTGAGTTCTTTTTAGTCAAAGACAAACATGGTTCAAATCCCGTTTTAATGGCGGAGTCCGCTCGGCGTGAGCAGCTAATCCACTTAATCTTTTCTGTTCCACTGAAGCAACCGGACGGATCCAATCAGGCTTCACTCTGTGAAATGAGGGATTAACTGTGTTCTGTGACAGATTCTGTGGATGAGACCGAATCAGCCTCAGAAACATGTCGTGGATCTCGGTCTCTCTCGGCCTCAATCAGCTCCTGACGACACACACAACACGGAGAAGACACGTGTTTGCTTATTATCTGCTTCTTTGCACACGACAGACTCACTAAGTGGCTGCTTTACGTCCGGCAGCCACCAGGGGGCCCCGAGAGTCAAACTAATCATTCCCTCTTCAGCAATTTGTCTTCAACGTAAAAGCACAATGCTTGTTTTGTAGGTTTAGATTGAGGACGAAATACAGAGCTTTTATTTTGAAAATTAATTAACAGACTGTAATTGTTCGACATAAATTATTCCAATTTATTGAGCAACTTCTGTTCCATTATATGATAAACATTGAGTATTAAATCTTAGTTGCAGATTAACCAACCAGGTAGGATGAACACAAAGTTTTTTATGCACACAAAGCTGAGGCAGGGCCCCTCCAAACTTATCCTGCCCCCCAGATGTAAAGGTCCGGCCCTGGAGCACAATAATCCTTCACAACAACAACAACAACACCCTCTATTGTCATCTGACAGCAGCACAATTAAACTTCTGAATAAACTGAAACCACCGGGCTGTGAAATGCAAATGAAGCAAAGACGGATTCCATCAGATTAAACCAGAAGGAAACACCCACAGTCACAGAGCCTGAGATCACAGCTCCACTCTAATCTGCTCATTATTCTGTGGGTTCACAAACGCCCCCTGATACGGAAACTATGAAAAGTTTAGAACACAAGAATTGAACTTTTTGTTTTTTATGCTTATAATCACTTTAAGGAAAAAGGTTTGTCACATTAGAACAGAGCGGCTGTAAAGCAACATTTAGGGTTAATGGTTTTACACAGTGGAAATAAAGATGGACGACACATCTTCACGTTCTCCTACTCTCCAGAAATGAACCCGGCCTCCTCCATGTTGTTGGACGGGACAGAGACAAAACTAAAACATCATAGTCCACATTATCTATATATTTTTCAAAGATCTATGCTAACAAGTCTATCAGGTGTGTGTGTTTGTGTGTGTTTACCCTCCAGGCTGCAGCCCGGACCCATGCACGGCTGGAAGTCCTGAGTGTGTGGACACGGCACACTGAGGTCCAGCTGAGCCTTCAGCATCCTCTGCCTCATCCGGCGACCCTTTTCACAGGTGGCGCTGCTGCAGGCCGACCACGGAGACCAGCCCGAGTAGATGCACGTCTCCGGTGTGTCGTCTGGCAGAGGGACACAGAGGGACACAGAGGGACACAGAGGGACGGTGAGTGGCTGACGGAGGGAGGGATTATTATTATTGTAATAATTCAGTGACGTGGAAAAACCGGATCATTCTATTTCATTCCACTGAGCTCATTTCATCAGATGAGGGGCTGAAGGACGAGCGACTGGGCCAACGCTGATTATTTAACTTCACATCCGAAGGTGATTACCACAGGTAGCCGACCACGAGGGGCCACGGGAGACATCTCAGTGGGGGGGGGGGGGAGGAGCGCAGGGTGTGATGTGTGAATGTCTGGTCCAATTATCAGTGGGAGCAGCGGAACAAGAAGCAGCAGGGGGTTCTGGCTTCAATTAGCAGCCCTCTCTCAGGGGTTCGGACACAGAAGAAAGAGAGAGGAGAGGAGAGAAGGAATAAACCATCAGGCCCCAGGGAGGAACCTGAGCAGCTCCACTTCTCTGGGATAAAGTGTCATGACAGTGGAGGAGAACGAGGGATGAGAGAAGAAGCCTGGGGGGGGGGGGTGGATGGGGAGTTGGGCTGAAAGTGAAAGCAGCGCGGCTCCGGGCTGAGCGCCGCAGGGACCGGCTTGAATGGATTCTCTGTAGTGTCATCTCACGCAGAGAGGAGGGAGAGAGGGAGGACGAGGGAGGTAGAGAGGGAGCAGGAGGAGGAGGAGGAGGGAAGGAAGGAAAAGGTTCATGACTGACTGAGGAGGACATTTATTAGGGCGGCAGGAGATCCTCGTTAAGGATTCTGCAGCGTGGACAGAATCCTGCAACCGACCCGGCTTCGCTTAAAACGCTGGGAACCAGTCGACTGATCCCTGTGAGAACTGGTTTTCTGTCAGAACTGGTTTCCTGTCGGCCACAGAGAGGAAGAGTTTGTGCAGCTTGTGACATCGAATATGTTTTTATCGCATCGGAAGAAAAAGAAAGTAGGAAAAGCTCGAGGGCCCAGAAGGAGAAACGTTTAAACACGAGGACATCGGGATTCATAAATTGGAAAATGTGTAGAAAAATGGGTCTAGACTATTTTCAGTGGTCTTTCAAATATGAAGAACAAAGCAGGAGATTGGTCACATTCACAACAGCAGGAAGATTCCAGTTTGGAAGGCTCAGTGTTTTTGTTTACATCAACTCTTGCTCATCCGGAGATATTTGTATTCTTCTAATTTCACACTTGACATTTCACCAGAGCGACGGCAGTTTGAAGTAGAGCAAATGAAACTACAGTGGAAATATACATCAGCTGAAGCGTCAGTGTCCAGAGCGACAGGATGTCAGAATATGAAGTGGGTCTGATAACGACAGGACTTGCTCCAGGCGCAGTTGCGTTGCTCTGCAGCCGGGGGGGCGCCCTCCACCTCACAGCTGGGTGCCGACAGGGCCTTTCCAGATGTGTGTTCCGACTGTCTGACCTCCCACCTGAGACTCCAGTTAGACCAGCTGTGTCTCTAATGAGCTCACTGGGAGTCCTTGAGCATCGCAGAACTCTGACCCCTTCACTGTCTGTGTGTGACATACGAGACTCAGGTAACAAATATCAGGTGACGACCGGGAACTGGTACTTCACCTTCCTCCTTCTCCTCCTGTCCGATATCAGCCACTATGTCATCGATGGTGTCCGGGACCACGTTACACTGTTCCCCCTGTGCACACAGAGAAAACTCATGTAAACAGATATGCACCTGATGGCTTGAAGTAGATAAAGTTTGTTAATTTGTTTGTGAGAAGTCTTCGTTTTCATCACATATTTTTCAGTATATCACGTAAACATAGGACACGTTACCTTCCGGGCGATGCGTTCCACCACCAGTCTGGCTAGAGGGGTGATGGCCCCCCCCTCGGGGTCGTAGAACGGGCTCTGAGGATGGTCCAAGCTGGTCAGTGGTCGGATCTTCTGCTGGGGGATCGACGGCTTGTTCGGCGACTGGAAGAAGGTGAAACAGGGAAATGAATAAAATGAATGAACACAGCAACTAGACGGTTGCAGGTGGTGGAGACCAAAACAAAGCTAAAAAAGGAAAAGTATTTATCGGACAAATAAAGGGAGCGGACACAAGACTCCATGTGATTCCTCGTGTTGCCCCATGTCTGCTCAGTGTGTCGGGAATCTGCTGTAAACTATCTGCCCTTCACCAGCGGTGTGTCGCCGCTTTGCCCCCGGGCAGCCAAATTTAATTAATTCAGCTTTTTAGTATCTTATTTTTAAAATAGCTGATGCCACTAGAACTACTTTAAACCCCTGGTAACCTTTCTGGAAATAAATAATATTTCCGAGCAGAACGGGACATCAGGTGGACATGAATCCAACCCCCCAGCAGACCCCCCCCCCCCACCCCCCCGATGCACCGAACATCAAATCTCTCTTTTATCAGTTCAAGGGCCTTTCAGGTTTCCACAGCCGTCTTCTCCCCAGGTGGAGGCCTCCGAGTTCTCAATGTGAATCTAAAGGTGAAATTCATCTGACAGCTCTTTAACAATCAGGGGGAAAGTGTACGTGAGCGAAGAAGACGCTACAGGTGAAGATCAGGTCGCGGCTTGAAGGGGAACGATTCCCACGTTAGCATTGTGTGCGAGTCGTTGTGGTAAATCAGTCGGTGTCCTGGAGGAAAACATCTGTTCTGGCGAGCGGAGACGCCCGAGGGACGAGAGTCTGAGTCGTCGGGGGGGGGGGGGGGGGGGGGGGGGCAGAATAATCAAAGTAAAGCAGCTGGAATTTAGGGCATGGGAATCATTTTGTGTGTCACAGAATACAAATCCAACAGAAGGGTGCAGTGCATGAATGTGTGTGGAAAAAGCTTCTCAAATGAGAACAACATCATTTCTCTTGGGGGGGGGGGGGGGGGGAACAGCAGGGCAGCGGCTATTCAAGCAGAATGAATACAAGGTAATAACAGTAACAATAGCTCAATGGTTGTTCTCCTCCTCTCCGACCAGATAGGGAGGTTCTGTCAGGGGCCTGAACCAGGAGCCATCTGGTCCGGGGCCTCGTCTCCGTTTGATGTCACTATGATTTATTAATATCCTTTTAAACACCTCTTTAATAGGAGATACATGGCTTTGGTTCCAGGTGAGTGCGATAGAAGTGTTTGCACATAGCTTTAAAAAAACAAAAAAAAACACAACCCCAGAGAGAACTGACAAAATATGAATCATTCTCTTTCTTCTCTCGGCCAAAAATGTGTGTTTTCAAATCAAGAAGTTCTAAACCAACTTCCTGATGTGATATATGCGGCGGTGCTGAATTAGACAAAAGCACGACGGCTACAAAGGGAGAGTGGATGAGAAGTCAGTTCTGTAGAAACCTCCACTATTCTCTTTGTTCTGCTGAGAGTTGATGGAAAGTTTTCTCCTCTGACTCGCAGGATGAAAAGA